>NW_021635740.1:0-179861 GCF_004799145.2 Neltuma alba
TATAAAGCACCTCGTTTAAGTGCGGTCTTGTATTGAAACTGAAGGAAGGTAGTAGTTTCGTAAAAATTTCAGGCTGGGTGGGGAAAGCCTCTGTAAAGGGAGTGATCCTGTGGACTAGGTGTTACATGAGATGATGCACATAAATGGACTTGACCCAAAACTTTCAGATGAGACGAACTTATAAGCCCATCTATTTGTCTACCTTTTCTTCACCCCAAGTCTGTTATGTGAATTTCTCACTTCTTTTCCAAATCAAGTCAACTCATCTGACTTTTCAACTTCTTTAAACGCACCACCAGCAACCTAAATGCAGTCTATCTAAAACTTCAAAACCAGAATCATTTGAGAAATGAAACATTACTTATCAATCATCATTCAGTGATTTTGATTGTGCCTTCACCTTTATAATTCAATGCCTGTAAGAATATATAAAACCAGAAGCATTTTTAACAGCAAACTATATCATTGGACATGCCTCATCAATCTAATAGCAGGGGGAGCAGTGCCACATTTCATGGCAGATCTGTTCCATACAGTGGTCCAAATCTTTCAAGATCATAATATATGCAACAAGAACTAATCAATCCATTCAAATTTTGAAGATTATAAGCATGATTTCTTGTTGTTCTATAACCATCCAAGAAGCCTCTGTCCCAGGCCAATATATAAAAGACAAACAACAGGCTGAATGAAATTAAATAAATAGGCCAGATGGAGCTCATCAACCTGGTAGAGACAAACTTATCAGAGCCATGCATGTTTTACATCAAAGAAATGCCTATTTTGCAGCATGCAGATTGCCATATTATGACATTATTGTTGTGTCAAAGCATGAACAAAGTAGAATATGAACACTAGGAACGTTTATATCTATTCCCTTTACTATAGTTTAAGTTGCTGATCTCTTATCAGTCTGGCCTGTCGGACTGGAGCAGCAACATAATCTCGTCCTTTGAATCATCTGCACGTGCATTCTCGTTGGCTGTGTCTGAAGTCCGTCAACATAACATGGATTTGCAGGTATCATATCAGAACTTCACCTTCATCAGGCTAATCAAGCATCATATGTTGTCCCTGGAACCCAAATGTGCTTATGATGAAATGTTCCATTCGTACCAGAACCAGATAAAACCGCAGCACCACAGTCTACAGTACTGTGTTCAGGCATACATGGAGGACATAAGCTGGAATCCACTGTGGATATTAAAGGCCGTACGTTAAGGCCATTGTCTCCATTCATTTTAGAAGCAAGTGGCGAAGAAAATGCAGGCCAGCAAGTCCACTTTTTCATGTATGACATATTGTACTTATGAATGCAGAAGAAAGTGCATGGTTCCATATGGTGATATCAGTATATGCAGATAAAAACATAAAGACAAAAACAAAAGTCTATGGACTAACAGGTGTTCGTTGGCAGAAAATAATAAGCTCCACTAAAGCATAATTTCTCGAGTTTAAGTTTATATGACTGTGCTAAAAGTTTTTTAAAGATCTACATAATTTAGGATTTAAGTTGACTCGATTTAGATTAGTCAGAATTGAATGTAATTCTAAATATCAATTAGTTTATTGTCAAGGAAATGAACGTATCAAGTTTAGGAATAATTCTCACATGTATAGCTCTTCTTAACAACTTTTTATTCAATATAGAACATCATTTTCTGCTTGATTTCCTTATTTTCCTCATCCAATGATAAAATATGCTCGCCAAAAGGCAAGCTCAGAGATGAGGACACCAAATGAATCAGAGGGTTATGTGCTAATGTGGGCTCCTTTCCACATGACTGTACTCAACCACCAAGTCATATGCTCCGAAATATGGGCTTCCCTCCACGTGGCCCACACTTCACATGAATGACATCTGACCATTTAGCCATTTCCCCTAAATGGCCACAAATATTCAGCCTTCAATGCTCTTGGGTCATTGTCTGGTAGGAGCTGGGATGCCTTAAATGAATGGAAATTTCTTTTATTACGGTGAGTTGAATCTTAACGCGATATAAGAATCATATTGGTAGGTAATTTATAAATAACTTTGCAAGTGTTCTTTGAGTTTAAGGGTATATCTTGGTCCTGATGAGTCTCGGAACCTAAATCACCCAAATATTTTGTATAAGAAAATTGAAAATTCAGCCCACTTCATTTTAAATAATTTTTAAGCCCCTTATGCTGTTTAACATAACAAAAATAAGAAGAACCCACAGTTTAAATTTCAAGATCATCACCTAATTTTAAAAGCGCTAGCTTCTAGATGAATTGATAATAAAACCAAAATTGGGTATATAAAGGCATATTTAAGATAAATAATTGCAATTATTAAATTTTCATTACAATTAACTATTGGAAAGAGTTACATATATAGGTCTCAAATTTTTTTAAAAAAATAATCCATAGTTCATAACTATTTTGTAAAATATTATAGCAAGATACTAGAAGTTTCCTTGAATAGTATGTTGAAGGAGCTCAAATGTTCAAAATATGTGAACAAGAGATTAAATGGAAGGGCATAAGAAGAATGGGGGAAGGGATTTGGATTGAGAACTGAGAGAGGACTGTAAGAAGGAAAAGGAAAGGAATCAGAAAAATGTCAGAAAACTGAATACTAAAATTGGCAGACACTTTCTGTATTTGAACCCCAAAATCATATACGTTTTTGTTTGTTGTCTTGTCGTTAATTTCATTATCTTCCTCAGCTCCCTCCTGTACAACTGTTTTTGCTTCAACTAACAAACTCACAAATTGAACAAAACACACTGCAATACAAAATTACATAAATTACATGAAACAGCACACTGTGATTTATTGTTTCTCCATAAAAAGAACATATGAAAAATAATTTTATTTTTTAGGAAATATCTATGTTTTAAAAGTTTATATAATTTTAACAAAATTCAACCAAAAAGAACGCATATATAAGTTATGCCACAGAAAAGGGCCCGTAATGCATTAGGTGGCAGAGAGGCTGGACCACAATTTTAGGCTTTTAGCAGTGAATCCACAGATTTTGGTAATAAATGTGGGATGCTAATGGACATAGGATTTGAACAAAAAAGAAAAAGAGGGCTTAAGCATACGGAAGCATTTATGTGAAGGTAGGCCCACTAACAATGATGACTTGAAGAATGAGTGACTTTCTGTCAAAATAATGGGCCCACTTGAGGCCCGAAAATATATCCCTTTCTCTTCCTCCTGCCAAGCGCTAAGTGCTAACCACAACCTGCTAATCTGAAATCATTATCACTTTGGATCATTACTCTATTTGGGCCTCTTCTTTGACACCTTCCCCCCCGCCCCACCCCTCCCACATGACATTCAATCTCTAAAATCCATTACCCTCCAACATTTTGAACGTTACTTTCATCCCATCATATGGATGGGAGCTCGATCTAGCAGAAAGAAATAGTCTCCCACAACATAGTGAACCAAGATTCGAATCCCCTCTAGGAGAGGTGCCCATTTAGTACCTGACAGTACTTCGAATAGGATTACCTCCAACAAGAAGATACCTATGCTTTAGCCAAAAAAAAAAAAAAGAAAAAGATTTGCTAAGAGAATTACAACTATCTTTATGTGTATTCTTGTAATATAGAACAAACTTAGTAGAGAATTTGGTTTAAAAAAAAAAATTAGTTGAGAAGGAGTTACAGTACACTATCGGTATTTTGAAGAAAGATTAGTCTATGCTATTCAAGAAGGATACTTCTAATATCCAATAGACACACGCACACAAATAATTTTCAATCATAATTTATAAATACGAAGTAAATATGTGAGATGAGTTTTGTCCACACTTACATAAAATATACTTTTAAGCACTTAAATAAGTCAACTCAAATGAACATTATATAAAGAGAAGTAGACGCATCCACGAATCTACGAATGATGCAGTCCATAAAAAGATGTCAACTCTCTCTAATTTTATACAATTTAAACACAAAACACACACAAATATGCTAATGTCAGACTCAAGTTGAGACCTCATCTAAGTATAACTCTCAAGAAAAGAGGCTTGAACACTACAAATGAAAAGTATCAAATCAGAAGGGGAACCGCTATTTGCATCCGTAATACTTAAATTTGGACCAATAATGCCAAATATCATATAATTAAAAAAAAATTGATGCATTGATCATGGCGCAAAAACCCATATCAATATCCTTAACTTAAGTAAGCATTATGACTTGTTGCAATGGAAAAGGAGAGAGAGAGGTGGGGGGAGAGAGAGAGATTGCTCAACATACATATAAATGGTACGAACAAAGCTTCCAAAATCTGAAGAGAAGAAGAATTAAATGTGATGGTTGAAATTTGAAAGTGTTACTTTTAAAAGTGAATCATTGGCTACATTTATCTGCTTGCCAACCATTCAAATCTTGTTCCCTTCAGTGTATGTTGTTGGTTGAATCCAATTGATTGGCCTTGACCTCTTTTTTCCCCCCTCGATATTAAAGTCAAATGAATGAATCCCACACACAACTTTGCCTCACAACTTCAACTCCACACACTCACATCACTTTAATTTTGCTATTTCCCTCATCGACAAATATCACTGTTTCGTTTGGTAGATCATGAGAAGAAGATGATTCTTCCAGTGAAGCTTATCGATCATCACCTAACAATAATAGTATTTCTCTTTTGAATAAATATCAAATCCTTATCAAATGTAACAGTTTTATTATTTGTCCTACTTTTATTATTCTTTTCACACAATTACAAACTTCTGAGTGTATACGTGTTCTTTAGTACAATGTACATTTGCAAAGAGAGACAATGAGTTTGACCCCACACACCAACATACCCTTTTTGGTACCAAAAAGTTTAGCTGAGTTAGGTTCCGAAAACTCATTAAGGCTAAGACATACCTCCAGGCTTCTAGAGCACTCACAGAGATACTTACATATTGCTTATTAACAAAGTTCTCACATCGACAGGTAGATTTGAATTCATGATCTTTTGAGTTATGAGTTGATTCCCTACCAATTGGAGTAACTCTTATTAGCACACCAATATACTTATTTTCTCAACAAAATTTTCATATTATAAAATTCATTTATGGTAATAATGTGTTTCTAAAATGAGAAATCAAAGGAAAGTGATATCATACATAGCTTGAATATGTATACTCGCTTTGTCACTTTTCACTCACTATTTTTTTTCCTTTATCTCATAGTTTTATGTTATTTTGTATGTAATATAGTTAATTGCATATAAAACTTGCTCTTTTTTGTTGTGTCTGTTGAAAGAGAGAACATGTATAATACAAAGATAATATAAATGTACGTAAAACTTGCTCTACTTTTAATTTATGATTTTGAACTCATAAATTGAAAAAAAAATCATATCTGGAGAGTCAACCCCCCTTAATTAAGTCAGAAAAAATGCTTAAATTTGCCCTATTTGCACAGGATAACATATGATTATTTGAAAAAATAATGATGAACTCTACAAGAATTTTACAGTAGCAATTTTTTTTTTTTAAAGTATCATCCAAATTACTCGTCCACATCCTATGTCTCTCTTTCCTATTGAATGTTAATTAGGATATCATATCCAACTCGTCCACATTCCAAGTCTTTGTTTCCAAAAAGATGTTAAATATAGTGGATGAGCTGGATTGATCCAACCTCCTTCCCTTTCACTCTCCAATAATTCCCTTTCACTTCCCAATCTATATTCTCAAACGGAGAAAATGGGAAAACACAGTCCCTTTCCTTCTTCAACCATATCCAAAAATATTATATATATATATATATATATAAAAAACAAGCAGAAGTCTACCATATATATACATAATAAAATTCCCTCATTTGCCCCTCTGATGTCCCTCTTCTCTCTTCTCATCTCCATCGCAAAGTACTAAAGAAGCCATTCAAAAATCAAAATCATCAAAACCTACTGTCAATAATAATAAGTAAAAAGAAACAAAAGAGGATTTATGATTTGTGTCCACCAGGGAGAGATTTCAGGAAAATCTCATCACCAACATTAAACCCATTCACAGGTTTATATGTGGAGATAGGAGAAGAGTGAGAACTCAAATTAAATTGCATTGCCTAGTTTTACGGACCTTGTCAATATAATGCCAGGACAATTTTGCAGCAACATAAAGCTGTATTCATGGATAGGTTTTTTTTTCCCTCTTTTTTCCTAATTATATTCTTTAATTTATATCTATCTTTATTATTATTATTATATTCTTCACTATACTTCTCTGTCTTCTCTCTTTTCAATTCTACATCATCCATATCTGTGGTGGAGGTCCATATAAATCGCCTTGATGTTCTTGTTCTTGACTACTACTACGACAACATCTTTATCATATAATTACCCTCCAATCATAGTGCATTATTAACCGTTTTTGAAAAGTAAAATTGGTTGAAATTAATGCTTCTGCGATTTTGATTAGCGGCTCTAATTTACTACTACCGTCTTTTTTGGGAACATATATGTATCATTGGATTCTGAGCTTCGATTGATAGGTTGAAAAAGTAAAAACACGTACGTACGAGGTGTGGGATGAAATTAATGAGGTTTTTTTTTTGTGTGCTGCCAAAAAACACTACATCTTTCTTCGTATATCTTTTTTGTTTCTTTCTTCTCAGAGACCTTTTGAATAGTGACGTGATTGCTTTCAAAACAAGCCAGAGGGAGGTTTTTCTTCGGAGAAAAAGAGGGATCGAGGTAATTCTGTGCAAAAGAGTAAAAAAGAAATATATACATGTCTGTAACCGGTAATTCCTCATAGTTTTTAACGAAAATTTACTGTGGTAAGTGGGCCATCGCCTCCCCTGACCGGAGGTCATGTCAAATATAATTGCTGAAAAGAATATTTTTCAAACTAGAAATTAAGTATGTTTAGGGACAGGTTCAAGGTGTTCTTATAAAGAGTTTAAATATACTAATAATTATATAAACAGAAAAAAAAAAACGCTGGTGAAGGAACATAAATTTTTGCATATAAAGCATGAGATGCAAAGGCATAGAAAGATGAGGTGGGGCTTGGGTAATATTAATAATCCATTATTCAAATCCGTAATAAAAAGTTAATATTAGAGATCAAATAGAAATTGTTAAGAACATGAAGACTCAATCATTTTTTTTAAAAAAAAAAAAGTCAATTAGAAAAGAATGAAACTTTAAAAATCAAAAGAAGAATGTAAGTTGATCAAGAAGTTGAGTTAGGTTCACTAATTCAACTATTTTTTTCCCATTTTGACGCTCGTGTATGGTATGGTTCTCTCACTCGACTATCAAAGCAAGCACAAATAAATTAGTTAGTAGCGGAAAATGATCATGGTGATATCCACCAGCTAGCTAGAATTCATAAAATAAGAGTGAATAACCCATTAATTCCAAGTAATCCACATGAAGATTAACTTATTGTTTTCATCAAATAACTAAGTAAATTGTGAAAAAAAATAAATCATTGCGAGTCTTGCTGATAGATCCTCGTACAATATACATTCGAACTTACACAAGGATATCATATTCTAGGGCAAGATCACCAGTATATGCTGAGTTTAAAAAATAAGAACAATACTAATAACGGTAAGATCTATATATTGGGATTCATAAGATAGGGTTTACAATTATAAAACAGCCTAGAAATCCGTCAGGCACAAACAAGTTGGCAGAGGAACCACCACTTAACAATGATTGTACAGCCATTTATGCGTCAGATAAAAGTGGGGGGACTAGTGTGATACTACTGAAGAGAAAATAAAATAAAAAGCACATGGTCCAAGAGAGAGTTCAACAAGCTACTACGAGAGCGAGCTAGTCTCTAGGCAAGTGCATCATCAAAACAAAAGAAGAAAAAAACAGACCCTTTAAGCTGCTGCTCATGACTTTGGCCTTTTTACGGCTTTTTGTTTTGTATCAGTTTTCACTAGATTATTATTTTTATTATTTTGTTGTTAGCAGAAGTATAAGTATTTCTCTCATTTCTCTTCAAACCCACACATGAAAGGCTTTGAATGGTCTCTGCATATTTGGAAAGATGCTACTTTCTTTCTGGTTACTGCAGCTTGGGCTTCACTTTCTCTTTCATCTTCCTTCTCTCTCTCTCTCTCTGTGCGTCCAGTACTGCCCCCCATATGGCCCTGATTCTGATGCAAAGAGATTAAAGAGGATCATCATCATCATGAATGAATGGAGTTTGTTTGTGTCTGTGGCTTTGGGCGACCTTGAGAGCGACCACTGAGTCTCTGTGACTGTCATTAACCCCTCCCTCCTACGCTGGCACTGAAAAACATGCTACTCCTCTCCTTTTCCTTTCAAATTCACACACACACACACACCTCTCTCTCTCCCCCCTCCCCACGCAAACCTATTCACTTTGTTCTGGGCCTTTTAAGATTTTGCTGACCTTACAGTTATTTGACTAGGCTTATTCAGTATGCTTTAATAATAAGAAGGCTCGATGTATCCGTAATTTTGTCACCTTTGATTCATCTGGTGAGGGCATTAATTTCTTTAATGTTTATTATTATTGTTGTTTGCGTGATGTGTACTGATAAAAAGAAAAAGACGATGGCCTAGCTTGCTGGGCTGTTTTCCATTTTCTCTCTGATGACCTTCTCTTCTGCTATTGCCCAACAAAGATCTTCTCATAATAGTCCCAGCAGAAAATCCAAACAACCAGAACTACAGGTTAGGGGAAATTTCAGAGTTTTCTCAGACTCTCTCGTGCATTCAATGCAGTGATCGAGTAAAAACAGCCTGATCATTACAAGATATAAAATACATATCATCATTACTACTGCCAACAGATCAAAGAGCTAGAGATTATTCATATTCATATCCATATAATAGCTAGAAAAGACAAACAAAAGGGGGGGGGGGGAAGATCAGAAAAGAAAAGCTTTCTAGCAAAACCCTTAAAACATAGTTTTATAGTCTGCTGGCTGGTAGTAGTGCCGAATTTAACTAAAAACTTAAACACCCCACTAATCCCACGTACACAATAATCACATCATCACTTCTTACTCGGTATACCAATTCACAAAGATATATAATGAGGGTAAGACCCAAAAAGAAGAAGAAAAAACCAGACTTGGGAGAGATGATATATGTTTCGATATCAGTTAGTGATGGTTTTCTTTCCCGTTGTTGTTGTTGTGGTCTAATACTTGGCCACCTTCCGTTATTAATTTTTGAGCTTGCTGGTGAAACTGTTGCTTACAAGCTTGACATGTGATCTGAAGCATAGTTGAATTGATCTGCTTAATCGCTTGCTCTTTCAAAGCGAATGCTTTATCCAGTTCAGCTTGAGCTTGCTGTCTTATTCTCCTGGCGTTCGCGAACTCTTGCTCCGCCGCCTCCATCTGTCTCTTGGCTTCTTTCCTTGCCTCCTCCGCGTATGCCTTCTCCACCATCAGCGCCGCCACCGCACCCGGCGGCTTATCGCTGCTGTTACTGCTCTCCTTTGGTGATGAATTCGTCCTATTTGATTCGTTCTTGTCGCTCAGGTCCGACGACCCAATTGAGAGCTGTAACTGGGTCGAATGGGTGTCGTCTCTTGCGACGTCGTTGGGCGGCGTGGCGGTTGAGAGCTGAAGGTCCAGGTTGGGGTAGAGCTTGTTGTTTTGATGGTTGGTCTTGGACGAGGTTTGATGAGCAATAATAGGGTTATTGTTCTGCAAGAATGTGGGTTCCGCGTTTGGCTTTGTCATCACCAGACCAGGTGGAGGCCAGGCCGGACCGGCGCTGAAATTGGTCTCGCTTGACGGACTGGGGCTCGATGCAGTTCGAGATAGACACGCCGGTTGCTGCGGCTGCCCCTCCGACTGGAGTCGCCCCATATTGCACGCATCTTGGTGTTCGATGAAGCTCTCCACCCTACGCGCATGCATACAATTAGGACAACAAAAAAGGATGAACATAAAGACAAAGAAGAAGAAGAAGAAGAAGAAGAAGAAACATCATCATCATTTAGCATTTGAAAGGATGGGATTAGATGATGGAGGAGTGTGGACCTTAAAGAGCGAGCTAATTAAAGAAGGAGAAGGAAGGAAGGAGGAAAGAAAGAAAAGTGATTGTAAAAGGTGTTCTTTTTAGAAAAGGCGTCCACTGGTTTTTTGAAATGGCGAAAGGGGGTTCCGCTGAATAAAGGTGAAGAAGCAAGAATCATATTAAATCACATCTCGAAACTCGTTATATCTCAGATTAAGACATATATGCTGTAGTTCGTTCGTCCAAGAAATATACAACGTATGATCACGAAGAAGATGATCCTGGAACGGCAGAAGCTATATATATATATCTGTATGTATGGGACCAAAACCAAACCCAAAAAAAAAAAAGAGCTTTGGGAGCAGTGTTCTCCAACCGTCGCGAAAACAGTATTATTTATATGTTTGAAAGTTAGGATTAATAATGTTGCATCAGTCAAATACGAAAACCTTTTATTTCCCCCTCACTAACTTTATATTCCATTCCAAAAAATGTATTTCCCTTTTCTCAAGTCAAAACCAATGTAAAACAAAACGGCATCAAGTTTAAGTGAGTTGATAATACAATCATATATAATCAAAGAACAAACAGATGTATCTGTTGTGAGTATCCGAAGTTTTGATTTAATAATACCAATATTGCATATATATATATATATGATATATATACCTGGAGAAGACTCGGCCACAATCACAGGAATGGCCGCGAGTGCCACAGGTCTTGAGATGTGCCTTGTAATCGGACTGGACGGCGTAGGCCTTAGAACAGCGGTGGCAGACCCATTGCTTGTGGTTGCTATGCTTCCGGCGAAAGTGTTTCTTGATTCCGACGAGGTCGCCGAGGGCGTGGCAAGGGTCATGGTGCAAGCATGTCGGCTCCGGGCAAACAAACACCCTCTTCCTCACCACCGGCGTCTCTCTCTTGAGCAGCTTCCATGGCACCTTGTGCCTCCTCCTGTGCATCTGCAGGTTCTGGTCTCTCTGAAACCCCTGGTTACAGATCTCGCACACGTACCGGTCCGATTCCAATAGCGTCTTGGGCGACAGCGAAACCACCTCCGCATCTGGATCTGCAAATATTATATAAATCCCAAAATCAATTCAACGTTTAATTTCATCATGAACACAAATGGGAATTCAAATTAAGACTGTGGCGCACACACTACCTGGTGTTCCGGCGGGTCTTCTCTTTCTTTTGTTGGTAGTATTGGCGCCATTTTCTGCGGTGGAAAACTGCTCCGACGTTGGAAGTGATGACATGGGGTTTTTGTTCTGTGATGATCCTTGCTTATAATAGTGGTATGGGTGTCTCTGTGTGTTGAGGTAAAGTGGTGAATTGTTGGTGATAGGATTAAGTAAATGGAGAGATCATGAGAGGAACAAAGAGAGAAAGAAGAAAAGACAGCTAGAAGGCATAGGAGAGAGAGGGGCGGGGGGGAGGGAAGAAGAAGGAAAAAGATCTTTGCTTTCTTGCTTTCTTTCTTTCGGTTACTCTCTCAGCTTTCTTTTAACTTGCTTTTAAACTTTCAGCTTTTTCTTCCATGGGGCTCTCTCTCTCTCTCCCCCTATCTCTCTCTTCTTCTCTTGCTTCCAATTCCAACTCTCATCTTCAGAAGGTGTTGTCTCTCCTTAATAAACTTTCAAAAAGAGAGACACACAGACCCAATCACAAAGCTCGAAACTTGATCCCACAGGCACCCTCCTCTCTAAATGGGCTCCAGATATATGAGAGGCAAAAAAAAAAAAAAGGAAAAAAAAATCCCCCACAAACAAACACATCCCTTCTCATAATTTATCTCTCCCCCTCTCTCTCTTCTTTTCTCTCTCTTTCTCACTGTAAATTTTTTTTTCCTGCCTTCAATCCATGCATAATTACACCCCCATACCCACGTAAGCTTCCTATTTTTGTCACACTTTCTCTCTCTACCCCTCCCTCTATCTCTCTTGCGCGGGGAGGATATTATCTTTATAGACCATTGTACCCATGCTCGTGACTGTGCAGAACCTCTAATTAATTTCTCACGAAGCAGCTTTTATAAAGTTAGATAATGAGGACGTGAGGTCACCCTCAAGGGCACTATGGTACTTACACAGCATGTGTGTGTGTGTGTGTTTTTTTTTTTTTTAAATTCCAAAATTAATTAATTAAGGTGGCTTTGCCTTTTGGTAAACTGGGGGCATCAAAGCTAACAGTAAGGAGTTGAAATTAAGGCGAGGTTGTCTTTTCTAGGAGAGTTCGTAATGTTGGCAATATTGTCCCAAGCCAAGACATACATGTAAGCAGTAGTCCCTGTGGTACGGCGACGACCATCATTTTACCTTCGAGTTTTATGGCCACATTAGAAGGGGGGATATATGTAGATATATATATATAATTAACACATGAAGAAGTATAATTAATGAGTCTATAATCAACTTGATAAAAATATATTCCGTCAGTCCTAAACATAAGACTCCTTTTGTAATGTAAATTACACTATAAAATTGGTATTATATTTAGGACCGGAGGAGTAATTAATATACACACAGATAAAATGAAATTCTTGTGCCAAGGAGGCTTATCCAGTTTACATAATATTACCTCCGATCCTAATTATAAGACTCTATTTGTAGACTATAAATAAGGTCTTATAATTAGACTAAAAGTAATAATAGTCAATTTAATGACTTTCGTCAAAAAAATTAATGATCAAGTCATTTTTTATAATTTTATCCATTATAAATTATAATTAATATATTTAAAAATAAAATCAAATTTATCATAGCGCTTTATTGTTTATATCAATGCATTAGTTGAAGCATTGTTAAAAATTTAATAATTCTTGTGCGGAGGGAGCTTATTTAATTTAAATAACCTATAATCATTTTTAAAGAAAAATCGTGACTTTATAAACAATATATAAATAAAAATAAAAAATCAATATCGTTTTCATGTGGGAAAAAATCTAATGTAAAAATTAAGAAAGGGAAAGACAAGAAAAGGAAGGAAAGTACACTATCACATAAATGGGGGTGATGGGATTACCTTCTTTGTGCACCGGAAGAGGCAAAACTTATTACACATTAATCAATAACTAATTAATCCGTACGTGTTCCTGATGTTATGTATATATAAAAGTGGTGCACATAAACTCATCGATTAACTTTGTAGTAACTTGCAAGGAAATTAGCATTGCATGTTTACGGAAAGTTGATCATGCAAATCCAAACCATTATTAGCCGAAAAACACGTCTCTATAGCTTCTTCTTCTTTCACATTTTCTCCCTTCTCATTTTGCCCTCTTGTTTTAACCTATGCGCCACATAAAATAATAGAAATACATTATTCAATGGTTAAAAAACATTATCGAAAAACGTACAATTTTATCTGCTTTTGTGATTGTTTTTATTATATTGTATATCACATATATATCATCATACATTAGGAACAAAATATCTGCCCATGAAAAATTCATTAATGTTACGTGTATATATAATACACATGTACTAGACGCACTACAAAAAGTTAGCATATTAGTGACAAAATTTAATGATAGAATAAAATTCTGTCACTAATCTGTCGCTAATCCCTCACAAATTCTGTCACTAAAATTAGTGACAGGATTTAGTGACAAAAAATTTATGTCGCTAAATCAATGAAGGATTATTTCGTCACTAATTTAGAGATGGATTAGTGACAAAATCTTATTCCGCCACTAAATTCTGTCACAAGTCCGTCATTAATTTTGTTTTAAATGATTATTGACAAAAATTAGTAATGAAAAAATTTCGTCATAATTTCTATTATCAATCTATCACTAACTCTCATTTTATGACAGAATTTTTCCGTCACTAATTTCCGTCGTAATTCCGTCACTAATCTGTCATAAAAAACATAATATAAATATATAACAATTATTTTTAAACTTATTATTAAAATAAATATAATATATCATGATTTTTAAATAATATATTATATAAAAATTAAAAAAATACAAATATTATAAAAGAAAATAAAAATATATAATATACTTAGTATTTTGTTAAATATTTAAATAAAAATATAAATTACTAGAAATTTTTATTAAAATATAAAAATTAAATTCAAATAATAATAATATATTAAATATCCATTTCTAATTTGATTTTTTTTAGTCAAGAATTTATGTGCTGCATGCATGGTGTAATCATCAGTAATTTATTAATTACCTTTTATTGCGTTTTAACAACAATTCATCCTTCCGCACTAAACACAAGAGCTAGTTAAGGAGTTAATTTTGACCATGAATATAAGACCCTTAATTCATTTTATCTCTAATATTTATAATCAATTTTGACCAAACTTGTTTATATCTAACTTACAAGCTAATATATACTCTAATACTATATAAGGGCATTTTAGAGAGATGGTGTCAATTTTATTTAAATTAAATAATTTATTCAGCTATTTTAATTTCTTTAAATAGTTAAATAGTCCTTATATTAAAAGAGTTTTTAAGGTTATGATAGTTTTAGGGTTTGGGGATGTTGTCATTATTAGCTCATGATTTTTCATTACGCTGGTGATGGAGTTGCAGGGAAATGGTAATTTTACTAAAAATTCATATTATTAATCAGTTATGATCAACGAGTCTGCTAAACGCCATATCAGCACACACATATATGCATGTGTGTATACTTTTGTAACTAAACTAGCTCTCTTCATTTGCACAAATTAAAATTAAATAATGGTAGTAGCCTGTGAATGGTACGGTTCTTTACCCTTTTTTAACAGTTATGTCGATGTTAATTATTGGAAATTTTTTAATTAATAAAGAATGTCCTGTTAATTTATCGTTTGTGAGGCTTTTTTGTTTTTGAACTCGTGTGTAGGATGAACGAACTGCTGTTGTTCAATCAATACACGATATTAACTATAAAGCATTTGGACTAAATAGGCCTTACACTATCATTTCCATATGGTAAATCATAATATATGAGCATGTTGTGGGAAGCTTCTTCGTGAGAATTAGTTACTTAATGTAAACGGCCCGTTCCAACTTACTAGCAACTAATTTCTTGTTTTTCTCTAATAAAAAATTATACATAGGAATGTCCATCCAAACTTGTAAAGCACCTAAAGTTCCACTTTCAAGTTTAGAGTGAGCGAAGTCTATAGAAATCAATTAACTCATCCGTTAAAAAAAAAAATTCCTCCATTCCTTAATGTAAGAAATACTTAACTGGTTATTCTTTTGATCCTTAATGTAAGACCTAATTTAAGAGGTAATATAGATTCTATATGTAAAACTTATTTTATATATTTATCAATTTTTTCCAAATTAATCGTATTAATATTCTCTCAATAATAATTAAGTAGAAGAGTAAGGAAAGAAATTAAAAAGAATAATTAAGATATTTTAGAAAAAACATATCATATTAACTAATTTAATCAACATCTTTAATCTACTCAAATTAATTGAGTAGGTTTTAAATTAATGACCAGATGAGTAATTTAGATAGATTAAGAAATAGCATTTTCAAAGATACTTTCGAATTACTTACCAAAATGGTACTCATATCGATCAGTAATAAAATTTAGAAAGTAATGAGAAATTAGAGGGATAATATATGAATAATTGATGAATGCATATTCATGGATACAAACATAGACAAACATATTCGCTGCACATGCAGATTTTGGTGAGGATATATATTCCCGCATGTGTTTTGGTGGCGAGGTTCGTCCTCTTTATCCCACCCATAGCCCCACTTTGCAATACTCTCCTTCACACTCAAGAATAATATTCAAACCAATTCATTGTACACTATCATTCACCAAAAGTACACACCCACACATTTATTGAAAAAGCCAATGTTACAATTTACTCGCTCAAGTCATTAGTATAAGAGGTATTAGACAACAAATTTAAAGAGATTCAAAATATTAACTAATTAAGTTAGTTATTTATATAAAATATATATTGATTTTCTTAAAATATGCTCTTTAATCATCATTTGCATGGAAACTCCCTTACTACTATACTAAATAGGGTAGTTTGAGCTAAAAGATTATAAATTTGTATGAAGACAAAACAGGTTGAAATCGTCTATTTATGATTAAATATGTTAACTAACTCCTATATTTAAAATGGGAGAGAGTACATAAAATTCAGTGGCCATGGGGAAGGGAGGTGTGGGTCCCCTTATGACCATTTCTTTTATATACTTTTATATCATACTGTGCTCGCATAACATTGGATCCACAGGAGTGATTGAGATTGATTCATATACGTAGTGTAAGTGTTATAAAATATGATATTTATATATATATATATATATACACACACACTCTTCCGGTCCTTAATATAGGACCAAATTCTTGAATTGATTTTGATTCTAAATATAAGACATATTTCTCATATTTATTAATTTTTTCTAAATTACTCATATGGATACTCTTTCAACCATAATCAAGTAGAAGAAAGAGAAGAGGTATTAAGAAAGATGATTATGGTGTTATAGGAAAAATGTGTCATTTTTCTTATAATTAACTAACTTACCTAACTTTCTTAATCTAATCAAATTAGTTAAATGGGTCTTATGTTAAGGACTATAAGAGTATATAAATTGTAAGGGAGGAGGATATATGTCACATTAAACCTAATTAATGCTATTTGGTATATACGAAAAGCATCAATCTATTTCTTACAACTAAAAGCAATTAATAATGGATACATACAACAAATTTGGATCATAAAGAGGACTTGAGTTTGACATTTGTCGGGCTTCAAAGATTCTCTCTTCTTCCTCCCTCGGTCCTTGCCTTACATTATCCTTTGTTTTAAATATTTATATATTCCTCCAGTTCTAAAAATAGTTTTATATTTAGAATCAGAGGAATATATAAATATACAATCTATTTGTACATATGAAAACATTGTAATATATATGCGAAAATACATTGTAATTTAAGTTTTTGAGTGGTTTTTTTTCCTTTGTGTATTGGATTAATTCTTATGTGATCAATAACTTCTCTTAATCTAGAGAGAAAAAAGCGAAAGTCATCAATAATAATAATAATAATAAATGATTGCGCAAATGAGCAAAATACACATGGATTAAACTAAATTTTAGAATGTTTATTCTGTTAACCTAATTACTGTTGTTCAATTTCCCTTTTGGAAAATAGTGTCGTGTGTGTTTATAGGAAACCGATTTATTATGAAGATATTGACACAAGAGGTGAAGAAATTAGCATTAAAGTTAATATGGATAGAATCGCTTATGTCGATGATGTTAGCTGGATGATGGTAAGTGGTGGATGTAACTCAAACAATAAATTGTAGACATATTAATAACAATTCGAAAACAATAAAACTTGTTAATAATTATTTTTTTAATAATATTGATATAATTATATAAATAATATTTAGGTGCAAAATGCAAATGTTGTGTATAACATGAAATCTGAAAAAAGAAACTGCTACATATATCGTAGATGACACAGCTTCTTTTGAATTTTTATTATATATAATTACATGAATACATGAATATTAATTAAAAATATTAATAATTATTATTGAGTAATTAGTAATTATTAATAATAGTTAACAATAATCAGTACTATCTCTAGTACTTAATATAAGAGCTATATAACTAACTTAAAAATATTAAAAATTAAAAATATTTATTTATTTATAATAAATAGATATTGTCTTCTCTAATATATTACTTATCAATTATGCGCATCTAAATTATGCCTTGATAAAAACTTCTTAATATGTGCAATCATCGTAGGAATTTTTTAGTGGATAAATATTAGAGATAAAATATATTAAATTTTTATAATTAAAATCAAATTGAATCTCTAATTAAATTTTATATTTAAAACTGGAATTGAGGTCATTTATTAAGTTTGCACAAAAATGAAGGATATAGTCTGAGCGGAAAAATGATTGGCTACACGCGGCAGAGGTCAAGGAAAGATCAAATCGCATCAGTGTGTTGGGCAGGAAAGAGAGAGAAGCAAGTGGGGAAATGAAAGGCAGTGATTCGTGGAGTGCACGGACATTCGGTAGTGCCCGTAGCATCGTAACATCAACTCCGATATGACAAAAGAATATGAGAGAGCGGGGTGCCCGGGCCCGCACCAGAAATAAGTCGGGTCTGTTTGGTGGCTGCCGGGTGGGGCCCGCCCCAACTTCATCATAATTTTCACCACCCTTCTCCTTTTCCTCCTCCAATCCCCTCATTTTACCAACATTCATCTCATCCTGGGAATATTCTTAATTTAATAATTTTATATTCATTCAATTATTATTTTTATAAAAATGAATATCACCACGCTTTTCTCCAGATCTTATGAGTTTGAAACAAATTATATATGTTATCTTTTTAGCATTAAAATTTTTATCTTCAAAATTATTCACAAACCAAATAATTAAAAAAAAGCATTTTTTTGGTGAATTATACATATTATATATTCAAATAATTTAAAATCTGATAGTTAAAATATATGTCACTTTAAGAATATAATTTTTCATATATCACAAGGGTTTAAATACTTGCTTGATAATATCCTTTTATCTTATTATTAATACCTCTATACTCTTGCTTCATGTGTTTAGATTGTAAATTTGTGCTTTATTCCTAAAGGTGGAAGTGAGTCACATTTTTTATCACTTATAATAGGGTCATTTCCAAGAATCTTGTTTTATTTATATCATATTATAGCTATATAGATATTATAATCACCGCTTATTTATTTAATCAAAACTTTTTTTTATTAAATTAAAATTTCACATTCATCACACCCATAAAAGGTCAGGAGCTGAAAGAGAACCTCCACGTGCTGAAAAGTAGAGGTAGAAAGAGAGCTCCTAGCTGATAGTATTAAAAAAACAGTTTAAAAAATATTCCTGAAAATTTTTAATTGTTATACTTAGTTTAATTTCATTTGAGAGACAATATAGCTAGATAGAACCAAACAACATCCTAGTACCAATTATTTAATAATATTAGTGTATTGTGTGTGGTGTATGTAGATAGGGATTTGGAAACAAGGGCTAATAATGTACTCTTCCGGTCTTTAATATATGACTTAATTATTAAGTTGATTTTGATCCTAAAATAAGACCTATTTCTCATATTTATTCTAAATTACCCCTATAAATACTCCCTCAATCATAATCAAGTAGAAGAGGGAGGAATGATATTAAGCAATATGATTATGGTGTTTTAAGAAAAGCATGTCATATTTCTTATAATCAACTAATTTACCTAACTTCTTTAATCTAATCAAATTAGTTAAGTCGATCTTATATTGAGGACTGAAGGAGTAGTTAATTAGGTGTACAAAGCTAGTTTGGTGAACAAGTAAATAATTAAAGAATGAATGAGAAAGAAGTCAGAAATTATTATTATTATTAAATGAGAGTGATGGATAACACACTTGGGAGAGATGATTGCGAAAGACATGGTGCTAAGTAAGTTGCATGTGTTGCAGAATCCAACTAGCATCATCTTCCTATTGATTATTAATTGTTAATTAATTAATTAAGCTGGAGACAGAATAAGCACTTAGGCAAGTTTGCTTTATGTAAGAAAGAATAATACTTATTGTAGGCGCATCATGAAGAGGCAGCAGCGCAGACATGTAGATCTCGATCGAGAGCTTTATATATATAATCTCACTCATACGTGTATATAAATATATATATGATATATAATAATATAATTATGCTTTTAAACTTTAAGAGACTTTAATTAATAATTTCATAAAGCAGCTAATGAGATGGGGTCAACAACTTCTTCTTCAAAGCCTCATTATATTTACTTATCATGCTGACCACACACTTTAATTAATTACTCTTATAATATAACCAAACTACTATTTGATGTAATTAATCCACATATAAGTGGACGCGGGAGCATTTTTTTCCAGAATATTTTTAAAGGATCTTCATCAAAAGGCATAATTTTAAATAATTTTAAAGCTTAAAAAATGATATCAATAAAATTTATTATGTTTTATACCTCCATTCATAAATAAAATAATTAACAGAAAACTTTGGGCTTAAGTTGATTTTTCATTAGCTAATTAATTTTGTACTCTGTCAGTCAAAAAACATTATTTCTCATTACAAAGTGATTTTTTTAAGTGCGCAGTCGGCAATAATTATAAAAATAAATAAAAATTAACTTATGCAACATAGTACAAATGGACATCATTAAGCCAAAGTTAAAAAATTCAGATAACTCAATTTTTAATATGCCTAATAATAATTAAGATGCATGCATGTGCATGCAAGCCTCAATTACTTCACTCTTAAGTATTAAACAATTATTTTGGCCAAAACAAAAAAAAATTTATTAAACAATTATTTATCAAATACATACATACAAACAAAGGCAGCTTCATCACATCGAGAACGTTAAGGATACGTCTCCCTTTGTTTTGTTTTTTTTTTGGGGACTTTGTCTCCATGTTCAATGAAAAGTAAAACAAGCAAAAAATAAAATAAAATAAAATAAAAGTATAGAATACAAGAAAGAGACAAAAGAAATCTTGATGATTTTGTATGTGGCAGAAGGGAATACTGATCCAAATATACCTCAATAAAAACCAGGCCAATTATTCCCATTAACTTCTGCTATACTCTTCTTCATGTTCTCTGTGTCTCTATATATATACACGAATCGTTAATTAATTATTAATTATTAATTTTAAAAAAATGAAAAGAAGTTGCATCTTGAGAGAGCACGGCCTTGCGGTGCTTTTTGTTGCTTCACCTCTGTATCTTTCTTCAATCAAACAAACAAACCAGTAAGGTTCACTTGCATATCTGCCTCACCTTTGTTTTAATTATTGCTCTTCAATAATTGCTAAATTTTTTATCATCATGCTTCATTCATAATTCGTTTTATTTGTCAAATATATAGTAATTTACCCCATAGATGTGCTTGTGTGCTTAGCAAGCCCCACTATTAAAGTAGACAAGATTCATAACATAAGAATTGTCTAGAGAGTCTAATTATTATGGTAACTAAATTCTTGTAGGATACGGAAAAAATTAAAAAAAATGAAAAAAATAATTTAACGGTCACATATATTTATTTCCTAAACTCCAAACATTTAACATAAAAATTAAGCAAGAGATCACTGTATATACACTTGATACCCAAATAAGGACAAAGTAGAAAAAAAACGATATAATGATCTCAATAACGAAGAAATCCTTTTTCTAATTCTCTTACTAATTAATCATGGCATAAAATAGGGATCTTGTTATGTTGGTTTGGAACTTTTCCTCTTTTTTGCCCATCTTCTTCCCTCATCTTCCTTTTCTAACTATTATATTAAGATATTTCAACAGTTAAAATTTTAATTTTTATAGATTGTTTATAAAAATTTTTAAAAATATTTAGTGCATTTGCAAACCATTAGAATTAAATTTTAATAGAGTTTGTAATTTATTATTTGTTTATTTTATAATTTAATATTTTATTAATATTTTTAAAAAGATTTAAATCTCAACTTTGTTAAGCCAATGGTTAGAAATAAAAGAAAAGGAAATAGGATAAAAAGAGAAGAGGAGAGTTTTGAACCGCTTGTCATATACATGCACCTCCCTCGTCCTCAAACGAGGGAAGTTGCAAGTTTTACCTTTATTAGTAAAGATAAGCCTCTTGTGGCGTGTGTGTTTAAGTTATCCTCTTCGAATAAAAGATTACTAACAAATAGAAAATTCGAGACAAAAAAAAACATTTTCTTATTCCAAAAATTTGGCAACAGAAATTTTGCAAGGTAAATTAAATTTTCCGATGAATGACCATATACTTTACGATATGGGACAATGGTTCATACTAAACTGCTTCTATTAAATTCCTGTCATATCATGGTTGTTTTGTTATTTTTGGAAGATATAAATAATAATAATGAAATTGATCGTCACCTGGGGATCCTGAATGAAATTAAAATTTGTGCGGATTATAATAATGGCCCGTGTGTCCTATATACGTACGCATAGATATGTAACAAGTGTGTATGTATATATAAAAGAAAATGAAAAGAAAAGAAAAGAAAGAGATGGATGTGAATGAATGAAGAGATGGAGGGTATGAATGTTGGGGGAGTGAATAATGCGAGGATGTGTGTCTGGATGCCAAATAATTTGATGATGGGAAGGGCAGAAGGGCATGGGGTCCTCTCTTATTACAACCCATTCCACTGTTCCCAGATGCTCTCTTTGTCCTTCTTCTATTTCTTCCTTTTTCTACTATATATGTACACTTCTCACTCCAACCTCTCATATATAAACATATATGAACTAATCCTATTCCCCAATAATTAATAATAATGCTGGTTAGGTTTGTTAGGTGTAACATAAGATTTGATTCTCTTATAGTAAGTTCGATAGTTTGAATCTATAGTCTCAAAGACTAATAACTGAGGTTGCCATGACTAATAAAAACTCTCGTACTTAAACTTGAATACTACCTTCGGTCCTAATTATAAAACCCAGTTGACTAATTTGAGAAGATTAAGGAAGTAAGTTAAGTTAGTTATTTGTAACAAATAAGTGTTTTCATTCCTAAAATATCCTTACTAATTAAGTGTGTTGGCTAGAACTATCATTATTAGAAGGACTATCTCGGAAAAAAATGCATAAATATGAGAGACAAAATGGATTGGGGTCTTATAATTAGGACCAAACTAAAAGTCAAACGGGGTCTTATATTAAGGACCGGAGGTAGTATTAGCTATTATATGGGTGTGTATATATGTAGCATATTGATTCTGAAAAAAAAAAAACGAATATATATTACTACTGTTGGTCTGTATGATTTGATCGCATTTTGATTTTGATCCTTGTAATTTTAAATTATGGTTTCTCATCCTTTAACTTTTATCTGTTTGAAATGTTGGTTTCTGTCATAAGAATTTGGAGCTAGGATTAATGGTGTTGACTTTGCTTAATTATATGCCCTTGACGATGTTAAATTTGATTATGTAGACTATATATTGAGGTGGAAGTTGAGTTGGGTTAACACATAATTGCATTGTCTAAAACATAAATTGTTTTATAACAAATAATGCTAGTCATGGCAAGAATATATATAAGAGGCTCAATTTTTTTTTTAGTAAAATCAGAAGTATAAATTTTGTGAAAGGAAAAATCAAACTGAGGGAAACTACATCCAACTAGATTTAATTATACTGAAATCCAACTTAATAATTAATAGCATAAAATATTAGACAATTATGGGAAAAATTATTTGTAACTAGAATGACTTGTTGTATATTCACAAAAGGTATATAGTATAACTTATTTTTTGTATAAAACTTTATTCAAAAATACATGGGGAAAGTGTCCAATTCATTATATATTTTCTTTTAATCAAATTCTTTTTTTAACTGTAATTAAATTATCGTGATATTATTGCATGACTTCTGCATATGTACATATTTGACTGATTATTCTAAGGGCGATAGTTAATTAATAACTGATTTTTTTCCTTAAAATTATGTTTTATTCTCCCTTTTTGTTTGGATGTTTTATGTTCGTTCCACATACATACAATGACGGAGACGTGTACCTATGGTATAAAAAGTAACTTAGACTCGAAATAGTAAGCATATACAATTTAATAAGTTTGGTGAAGTGAGACTATTTTTCAAAAAAATACAAAAGTGTCGAAATTGATTAAATGTGGATGTCCATAAGAAAGGGGCCGTGTCTGAAGGCTGCCCACTGACCATGTTTTCCACTATCTCTTTTTCTTCTTTGGCTTTTGAATAGCAGCTATTATTAAAATATCACTCTTTCATTTATACTATATACTTAAGTGGGGCCTCCTGCATTACATGATTTTGATTTCAAAAAAAAAAAAATTATAAATTTTGTACTTCATATTAATATGATAAATGAAACTCATTAAGTACACAATGCAACTTGAAGTTTCAAAAATAACAATGGCTTAATGTCATGTTTAATTACTAATATTTGATCTCGTTTTAGTTTTGATCCCTTGTGAAACCAATGATTTTGGTCCTTGAAACTTTGTTCCAGAAAGCAAAAACACGGTTCTTAAAACAAAAAATCTTTAGGTGTACTAAAATAAGATTAAATTTCATATACTAAAATCAGTTACCTCAAATTTGAGTTCTAAAACCAAAGCAGGGTCAAATTAATGAAACTCAAATTAATATAATCATAGTCCTATTTAGGGTTGAGATCACTGGTGAAAAAATTTAAACAAATACAATCAATAGAAAAGGCTGCAACATAATAGCATCTCTTAGCTTAAAGGGAAGAAAAAGTAAAAGTATAGTATTTAGTATAAAGCAAGCCATAGAGCCTAGATAAATAATTTAATTAATTACATCACACGTGGATCTGTAGATTGGGTTAAAGATCGAACACTAATTAATTAATTAATTGAGACATTGCTATACTCTCACTTTTTCCCCCCAAAAAATTTGAATATATATTCTTAGTACAACATACCCACTTGATGGCTGCTGCAATAAAGTTTTGAAGTGGCTAGTTGTAAATTGTAAACTCCCAATGTACAAAATCATTACATCACGTTCTAAACTCCATTTATATTCATCGCACTTTGTTACTTTCACTAACAAAGGTACAATACTTCTCATAGTTTACACTTATTAATTATATTTAACTAGAGTTGTTACATACCACATATTTATAATATTAAAACCTATATATATATTTACTGCCTGGATCTGTTTGTGATTCGATTCGTTTCTCTGATTTTAATATATACGAGGCAAAGTGTGTGTGTTTGTGTGGATTTCACAGCTTTGGCATATCAAAATCTTTTGTTGTGTAATTGATTTGTTATTCGGACATTTGATGTAACTTTTCGGATTGTTTAGTGTTGGATATTAATTGTTGGACTTTCATATATATCATCAAAACTTTCTATATTATTCCTTTACCATCGAGAGACTTTCATCTTATTGTAGCCCTAGAACAACCACACACACACCCACAAACTCTTTAAGGGTGACATTTGATATATCAGTAAGGCTTATCTTTCTGTACAACATTGGATTACATAGTGTTTTGATTGAATTGAGGATATATATGTGTAGGATAGAACAAAACTGAACTGTAACCGAAAACCGAATTGAACCGAATTTAATTTCGGTTTTTCAGTTCGTTTATTTCAATTTTTGGTTATATATTCGGTTTTTATTTTTTAAACAATTTGGTTTTGGTGTTCGGTTCGGTTAGTAGAAAAAAATTCAGTTATAACCGAATAACCAAAATAAATATTATATATTTATATTTAATAAATATTATTATAATAAATATATGTGGGTATATGTGAACTTTTTAAATATATTTATATTCAACAAATATGATTATAATAAATCACATTGAATGATGAAATATTTATTAATTAATGGTTATAATTGTGTTTTATTATTATTTTAAATTTTAAATTATTTTTCATATTTATATATTTCGGTTAATCGGTTAACCGAATTGAAATTTTTGGTTAATTCGGTTTCGGTTATTCGTTTTCGATTCGGTGTTTAAAATTTACTCTATTCGGTTAATTCAGTTATCATCGATAACCGAACCGAAAAACCGAATGTTCACCCCTATATATGTGCGTGTGTGTGCATGTGGATGAGATAAATAATGGAGTTAACGTCTTCTTCTTTTTGGTATAACTTTATTTGTAGGTTTCATTTGTCTTTCCAAATCAAAAAAGATATGAATCTTCTGGGATGCCAATATCATGTCGCCCACTTGTTGCAATCAAAACCTCAACTAGAAGAAATTAATTAAACAGAATTTTTTGAGAGATCTCTTCCAATCGTTAATTTCCCTTTGAAATTAAATTAAATTAGTTATTGTTGGAATTAAATAGATAGGGCTCAAGTTCTTGATTTGTTAATTTGTTTGTTTGTTTTTAGTCTCTCATCAGTCATTTTGAGAAGACGACTCAAATTTATTAGAATCAAGCAAGTAGCTTCAATCGGTTCCATAATATAAATTAAAGGGTTTTGTGTTGATGAGATGAGATTTGATTCAGTTACATTAATCGTCTGAGATGAAAGATTGAAATTTAATCACTTGTCAACACTATAATAAAAGTAACAGATAAACATATCGATAAAGATTTCAGTTCAATTCCTTGATCCATAAAATCCTTTTTAGATCTTTGATCTTAACACTA
This sequence comes from Neltuma alba, assembly GCF_004799145.2. Taxonomy (NCBI): domain Eukaryota; kingdom Viridiplantae; phylum Streptophyta; class Magnoliopsida; order Fabales; family Fabaceae; genus Neltuma; species Neltuma alba. The sequence goes on from NW_021635740.1 coordinate 26,133, forward strand.
TTACTCTTCAATCATAAACCTTAGCATCAATCATTATTTTTTTAACAAATTAAGCTTAATATATATTTAGTATTAGTGAATGTTTTGTAATCATTTAAAATTTCAATGCCGATAGTTTTTTAATTAATGAAATTAATAGTGTTTATATTTATTATTATATATAATATAAATATGTTTTCTACAAATTATATTATACCAAATACCAAATACATATTTGATAAAAAAAAATTATTTTGTGAATTACCATGTAACTTAGTGACATGAAACCTTTTCTATAAGTGAGAGGCAGGGTTCAGTCCTTCTTGCAATTTCAAAAAAGAAACTAAATTCAAACAACAAAGAAATTTCATGTGGCTTTTTTAAGCCACATGTATATTATAAACTACTTTAAATGGTAAGAATTTAGAAATAATAAATTATAGAAATTAGAAAGGGACATGGCAACCTAATTAGTTAAAATCATGATTACATATTTCTTGATATAAACAGGCCTCCTATGGCATCTAATAGATGGCGGTTCTTCCACATATGTAACACATTACGCTTCCACTTAAGTGTCTGGTGTTTGAAACCCTCAACGCTAAATCCATAGAAGTACTTGAAATTTTATTACTCAGTTCAAAACTACTGCAAAGCAATTTTACTTTTCTTAGCCACTCATCGCTTGTATTAGCCTCTCCATTATTGAAGTATTTCAATTTTATGATCTTTCTTTTTTTTGCCGGCAACTGTTTGAATTTTATCTGATATTGTATAAATTGTTTATTTTAATAAATACATAGTCTTAAAAATGACCTACCCTGGGGGAGCAATACTATAGAGGCATACGAATTTATGCCCCTATAATGTTTTATTTGTTAGACCGACACAAATCTACTCATAAAATATACAAATCTTATAAAATTTTCTTAGATGCAAAAGTGCATATGAATGTTCTCAAAGTAAAGCAAAAATGTCATGTCTATTACCTATACCTAACATCTGTTACTTAGGGTGACGGGCTCACTTGATGTCCAATGATTATGAAGTAACGGGCATTAGCTAGACTTAATAAATCTATCACTTTTGCTCATTTAAAAACATTCATGTGTATAATTGTATTTAAAGAATAAATTTTATGATATCAAATCCGCATGAAAAATATTTTATAGATAGCTAGATTTGCATCTTAATATATTTTTTATTACAGAGATAAAAAAGGACTTGGATGTGGTTTTACTCCCTCTAATCCTTATTATAAGACTTATTTTATAACACAAATTACATTATAAATTCAAACAAGTCTTATATTAAGAGAGTGTTTGGATATCAAATTCGCAAGCTCTAGAAGTGCTTTTTTAAAAACATTTTTTTACAAAATGAAACAAATTTTTTTACATATTTATTTTATACATTATAAAATTATTTTTAAAATTATAGTTTGATTTCTATTCAAATACCTCTTAAATATCACATCTAAATTGGAATCATGTACAATTGTGGGGAAGGGATTCGTGGAGAGTGCAAAAAAAGACAAAGGCAATGGAGAAGGAAGAGGGGCTTGCGTCCACGTAAGAGCCGTCAAAGGGGCAGTTTCCGCTTCCCTCGCTGTGGGACCCACCACCCCCTCGCCTAATCCTCTCGCCTCTTGTCACCCACCCGTCTCCATCACCACCCCCTTCACCCACCCATTGGATCTTCAATTCCGTGTGTGTCTGTGCGTGTGTGTTTTTCTCCTAACTTTTTAAATATAGTTATCCCTAGAATTATGGTTAAATTAGAATTAGAGTCCAAAATATGGGTTGGTCTGTTCTATCTTTTTTTAAAAAAAAAAAAAACCTTAGCATTAGGCCTTGACAATTAGGCATTTTTATTGAAGCCTGATAAAACGGTCATAGATTTGAATAAATCTATAATTATTTTATTTTATTTTTAATTTTTTTCAAATTCCTGAAAAACGAAAAAAAAAACTATAGTATTATGGAGAGTTTATGTGGTTTAAAATCTATCATAGCACATTTTAATGACAATTAATAGTGTTCAAATAGTAATATTTGGGTTGTTGGGTTCTCCGGATAAATCTTATTCCGTCAAAAGGGTAGGCACTGTTACTTTATTCACGTTCGAGCTAGAGTCAAGTTGGGATAAAAATGATGTCTAGTTAAATAATAAGTTGGGCTTCTATTTAGCTTTAAAACCAGGCTAGCCCATGCCTATATATATGTATATACATGTATATATATGTAAATTAACTATAATGTACATTATTTATATCAAAGAAAAGGGGGGAAAATATAAATACAATTTCAATTTTAGAAAACTAGTTTTCAATTTAGAAATATCAATGTCAAATTTTGAAAATAGTGTCAAATTACTTAACTTTTTTTTATTGGAATTATTAGTATCAAAGGTTATAACAAAAGTCTTTAGTATGAAAATTTAAAATGTTTGCGTTAAAACTAACAAGTATTGGTCCAAGTGGAAAGGATTTGGACACTTTAAATATCATGTCCTGGGTTCGATTCTCAGGGTGGTGTGTATGGAAAAAATACTGTTGAGAGAGCGAGGTTCCGCTACGATGCTTGACAGTACTCCGAGAGATTAGTTTCTTACCGTTAGGGTAAAAGAATACTCTGGGCAACAACAAAAAATGTTTGAGTCAAATTTGCAAAAAAAAATTGAGTCAAATTACTTAATGACCTTTAATTATTATTATCTGGCATTAACTACATATAGTCTAGTCGCAAACTAATGTTAAATTCATTTCCTGATCTCATCCAAATTAAGAAAATTAACAGCCATCACCAACAATAATTTTTTGTTATGTCACGTTGTTCATTTATTGTTGGTGGGCTAATTAGTAAAAGGTTAAACTTTATATTTAGAGACCATTTAAATATTTAAATTTTAACCATAAAATTAATACAAATTAATCGATTAGTCTTAAAATTTATTATGATATGTATCTCTAAACGAGATCAATTATCTTTTCAGAAGATATTGCAAATTCCATTTGCTTGGCACCTTGTTGATGCATTTGTGAACTTTTGTCTTGTCCTTTTCGTACTTTTCCTCCAATTCACGAGCAAGTTACATCCATGATTTGCAAGTAACGAAACATATATATGAATGTTTGGAAAAAGTTTGTGTGCATTGAACATATATATACAGCTGCTGTGCGTGTGACACTGGTCCACCCAATAAGATATTATATTTTTATACATCTAATCTGTTAAATGAAAAACGACATCAACCATCTTGAAAAATTAATTAAATTATATACAAGTAAGTGGTGGAAAATTATTGAGTAATATCATTATCTATGATGTTATTAAAGGGATATAACGTTCTTCAAATAAAATCTCGAATTCAAGTTTGTTGAATGAAACAACATGCTAGAAAATTTTCCCTAGGTTATTTGAGATTTGATATATGGAACTTCAATCCAAATTCTTTTAGATATTTTGCTTGATAATTCTCTTTTAAAAAAATATCATCCACAAAATAACCATATATATATATATATATCATTATATTGTATCGGTCATCAAGACAGGGATATGAAACTATTTTGGATATTTTGCATTACTATGGGATCTAACACAAATGAAAAATTAATCTACCGGAATTATATATTTAAAATAATTGTAGCTACGCTTTTTTAAAGTTTAATCAATAGTTTTGACAATGAAATATGTGATTTGGACTCATCAACTGATGGTTGAACAAAACGAATTATCCCACATATATGACGATTAAGCAGCAATAAGAAAAAAGAGAGAAAGCAATTATAAATAGTAGTTCATATGATTAGTGATGATTTAGTGACTGACTTTGATATAAATAGGAAAAAGAAAGTTAAGAGATTGTTGAGTAATATATATATATATATATATATATATAGTGAAGAAGGGTGTTTTGGAATTAGCAACATGTTTGGAGTGATTAGGTAGCTGTGTTACTAGAAAGCACTTTTGGATGAGAAAGACAATAAGGTCTAATCTCATATAATATCTCTCCAATAACAATAATTAGTGATCCAATTCCTTCCTGTTTATTAGCGTAATCAAAGTGGATAATATATCGCTATTATGCGCATTGACTTTTTTAAATACTGACAAACGAAGCATCCAGTTTTATTATATTATTATATCATAATCACATAAGCATGCATTCTATATATGATAAGAATAATTAATAAACATCTTCATTTCTTCAAATTAAATTACTGATGGCCCTATTATTTAATTTCAAAATTATTGTATTTCCTGTTGGTTGCTGACAAAGATACAACTCAAAGAATCTCATAAATTATTTTAAAGTAAAATTTGTTTAATTTTGTTAAAATTATAGAGAACCCTCTTGTATAGTTGTTTACAAAAAGTTATACTCTAATCTAATTTGTAACACCGTTGAGAATATGCTGTTAAAGATAAAATTATATATGTTAAAAGTTTTGGAATCACAAATTTTCCTCATAATCTAAATATCCATCCCGCTTAAATTTAAAGAATTTTCGGATAATTATGTATGGGGTATATTCAGCAGGAAAAATTAGTAAACATAAATTATATTAAAATTAATTAAATTATTTTAACCAACCCATATATTTAAAACTAAAAAAGATAGACTATATATGCCCTCCTAAATTTTAATTTTTCTAATAAATAATTTAACTAAACTTTGAATCATGTAGAATAATCCCTTTACATGTGCAAAGACATTTTCGTCATGTTCTATTGCTAAAAGTATCATCAATTGAATATATATATATATATATATTTATATATAACGCTGGAGGGAAAATGAAATATTGAAGGAGGCATACATATTGACATATTAATTCTAATATAATGATCATGGAAGACAGTTGCAATTAAATGAAGGAAACAAGGAAGTGCAAATTAAAGTAGAGTTTCTCTGGATCTTAGCATTGGATATATAATTAGAAGCAGTTCATGTTCTCTTGTTCACCTTACTTAGGACATGCACACATCAAATAGGGTTTTCATTTGACTGGTCATTATCAGCAGAGAAGTAAAGATACCTATAGAAGTAGCCATGAAACGAATGGATAGAAATAAGGGTTTAATTAATTGCTTGGTGTGATGAATTTGTGTGGGGGTGAGATCTTTTTCAAGGCATTATACTCTTAAGTTGTCTTCATTGCCTCGGATTCCACACTGTCTAATTATAGCTTCAGTTTAAAAATTTCAGTCATTATTAGATTTTACAGAATTCATATATGATATCTCCACTTTTAATATCAACCATATCCTTAGAAAAATTTTTTTAATCCTATTTATAAGTCACTTTTAGTATGTTTCACGCAAACCAAGACAAGCTTTAAATTTCACTGACTCTCATTTAAAATTTAACAACTTTTTAACTTTATCCCTATTAATATATATTATACTTCATGTAAATAAAGTCAACATAATAATAAATGAGGGGTAAAATTTTACATCTATATAAAAAATTTCTTTTAGTGCCATATAAATAGAACAAAAAAATACCTTCTCTTTTTGCTCTATAAATAGGATCAAAGGAGTATGAAGTTGTGAGTTCAACCATCCATGAATATGTTGGATGCACGAGTTCCATTGAACAAAGGATGATAATAAAAAGAGATATATCGTGTGTTCAATACTGATTGACTTAAATACTTACCTCTCACAAATAATAAAGATGTTAAAGGTAGTTTAATACTCCCTCCGTTTCTTATTATAAGAGGCAAATAACTGAATTACGTTGATAAAAAAAACAGTTAAAATTAGTTAAGAACAATCAATGTGTAAAAAGTACATTTTTTTCTTCAAAAATGCCCTTATTAATAAGGAGAGAGAGCATGACAGAAAACAATGATAAATTATTAAAAGAAAGAGAAGTGGGAAGGAGAGAGAGTGTGAGTTGGAGACAATAAATATGGGTAAAATAGAAAATCAACACAAAAAAGTAGAGACAACTTTTAAGTGTCTCTTATATATAGGAACATGCCATAAGCATCAAATGCCTCTTATAATAAGGAACGGAGGGAGTAATCTTCTTCAATTTCTTTCTCATTTAATAATATGAATATTCTATATTACTACCCACATTCCTTAATATAAAAGCATATAAAAGCTAATTAATTAACTTGGGTACATAGACTAAAAAATTTCAATAAATTATTAAATTATAACATATGTGATATGATTTTTCTAAAATACCTTTAAATAATATTAGATGATATATTAGTTTATAAGTTGGATGGTATACATAAAATGGGTCGTACGTACTGAGACAAGAGGGACTGTTTTTGGTGATTGATTGTACTGTAACCTGTGGTGTGTGTATTATATCTTTGTTTCTTGCTAAAATGATGTTCTGATTTGAAGGCGCATGTCTTCTCATGTTTCAAAGTTGATAATAATGCTGTTGAGAGACCAGCTAGGATCTGCCCGGCTTTGCTAGCTTACTCCTATACCTTAATTAATTTTGTTTGATGGTTTTTGTTTTGGAATTAAGAGGCTTTCTCTGAATGATTTCAGGGACATGTCAATCAAAACTTCTGCATAAGACAAACATATCCTTATTTAACATGTATGGCATCACATGTTGGGCTACATGGGCATTTAGTTCCTGTCCTATGTCTTCATCATCATCATAATATGCCTCTTCCTCCTTAATTGATGTCTCTCATATTATTTTATATGCTGGCCTAGTAGTATGATAAAAATCTCATAATATGCCTCTTCCCTCAACTGAAGAAACTCATGCATCCAATATATTTACAGTTGATTAAACATATAACCTCGTGTTTAAGTAAGATTTAAGAAAGTGTTTCGTGTCAGTTTGGCCAGATAACCTTAATAATAAAAATCTCATAAATAAATAAATCAAATTGAATCATGATAATTCTATGTAGATAACATAATTTTTATGGTATGAAGAAGTCTTGAGTATTATGAAATCTATTTTGCCCTTTAGTTTTATAAAAAAAAAAGAATAAAAACATAGAGAATACGAGAGTGATTAGGGCTTTTAAAAGGTGATGACCATTCTAATTAATATATATACATGATATTTCTAAAGGTCATTATGAAAAACCTCATGAAATCATAAATTGTTAATTAATAGTATAAAACCCTCTATTTTAATCCAAAAAGATTCTGATCATATATTGATGGGTTATTTATTAAAAAAATGTAGACAGAAAAAGATGGAGGGCACAGAAAATATAATTGGGAGATAAGTGTTTGAAGGAGTTGATGAGTTTCAGGCTTAATGGAGAAATGCCGTGAAGAAAGAGACAGAGAGAAGTCCACAGAGTTCCGGTGAATTCCTTGGAAATGTTAATTATCACTCACTTGTCATACTCATAGCTCAAAAGCCATCCCTTCTTCCACCTTTAATTTGCCAAATGCCAACTCTATCTCCCTCACTTTGATTTCGTCCTTCCAATATTAATATATCTCTCTCTGTCTCTCTCTCTATGCGCCATCACATTCACAACCACAAAGTTCAAAAACATGTAATTTCTAAGATTTTATTTTAATTTATTTTATTTCTCATATAAATTGTATAAAAAATTTATAGATAAAATTACACAACTAAAAAAAATCGAGATGTTGAGTGCATATGAGAAATAAGATCAATGATAAAATTTTTATATCTACCCAGTATTAATTAAGGAGCTCTTTCATTAAGTTGGAGGAGTACTTATAAATTAGTTGATGAGATCCTAAATACAGGAACTAGAAGATAATTTGTAGATATGAAGAAAATCCTTTAAGTTAATTATTTATTCGTAAAAATGTGTATTAGTTTTTTTATAATATTTTTTTAATTATTTGTATTAGAACTATTCTTTGATGAAAATTTCTTTAATACATGCTATCAATAAGGAAAAGTTGAACAAGAAATTATAAAATCAAGAGAGAAAGTAAATTACGAGGAAAATTAAAGACATATAGCAGAGAACTCATGGAAGCGCATAGGGCTGAGCAATGGGCGGGATGGGCTAACCCGAAGGTTAGCCCATAGCCCGCCCATTTATTTATAAATAGACATGGGCTAACCCATAACCCGGTAGTAGTCCATTTAACCTGTATTAAATGGGTTATGAGGCAGCCCGTTTGGGCTAACCGGGTTACGGGGTAACCCATTTATTTTTTTAAATTTTTTTCAGTATAGTTATTTGTATATACTCCTCCGGTCTTAATTATAAGACCCAATTGACTTATTTGAGGAGATTAAGGAAGTAAGTTAAGTTGGTTATTTATAATAAATAAGTGTTGTTATTCCTAAAATATCCTTGCTAATTAAGTATATTGGCTAACACTATCATTATTAGAAGGATTATCTTGGAAAAAAATGCATAAATATAAAAGAGAAAATGGATTGGGTCTTATAATTAGGACCAAATAAAAAGTCAAATTGGGTCTTATAATAAAGACCGGAGGAGTATAACCTTATGAAGTTGTCAATAAATTTGCATGCCAAATAGTAAATCAAATATGAAATAACATCAATTACATTCAATCACACAACCTCACTTAGATTCACAAACAATCAAAGTCTGATAAAATCATAAAAGTAGTCACCAATCATAAAGTCTCATAAACTTTGAAAGTTCCAATTTTCACCTAAAGGATAAAATAAAAGCTTAGACAAGCATGAAGGTTTGATAAAAGATGAATGAGAAACAGTATCATCAATTAAATAAAGAATAAAAATATTTTTAAAAAATTAAAACTTAAACGGGCGGGTATGGGTAGCCCAATACCTTGCCCATAGCCCAACCCGTTTAATGGGCTACCCTGCCCATTTAAGCCCGCCCGTTTATAATCTCTTATTTGGGCTAATTGGACGGGCTTAAATGGACAAAAATTTCATGGGTCATGGGCGGGCTAGCGGATAATGGGTTTGTTGCTCACCCCTAAAAGCGCAGGGCAGCATTATCAGCAAAGACAGTGAAGCGTGGGCTGTTTAATTAGCTTTTTTTTTTCCCTTCCTGTTAACTTTTCTTTCTCTCTTCTCGATCCTCCTCCTTTTTCTTCTTTTACTATCTTTTTGGCTGTAATGTGTTCTCTTTTCTGGGAAGATGACCTTTTTAGTCTCCATGTGCCTTCTCTCCTATGTCTATCCATCGCCTTCATTATTCCAACACTACAATCTCTCATTCCAACCATCTCACATGAAAGACAAATGCCCTTAAAGTGTGGCCTTATGCTCACCCACAGGTGCACCAACTTCATTCCACGTCCCCTGCCTCCCTCCCGATCGTGACGTGGCTGTCAAAAGCATCCAGCTTCCATGGCTTCTCGCCTTTCCAGGAATATATATATATATTAAAGTAAAACAAAACAAAAAGTCATCCTCAAATAACAAGTCATAAGTGGTAACATGTCGCTCACAATGAGAAATAGAAGAATCAAGATGAGTTGGCAAGGCAAGGTTGTTCTATTGACATCACAAAAGCTTTAATGACATGAATGCTCCTCAGTGAATGAAAAACCAGGCTTTAATCTCATCTATGATCTCAAGCCGTTAGTCCTTCAATTAAATTATTATTCTTCTTTTTTAATTTATATATATACATAGTTAAGCGAAAATTTATGATGTGGTAATTATGTTAAAGTTGTATTATGAATGAAATGGGGCAAGAAAAGGTTAAGCCAACAAACCCTAATCATAAATTTGGACGTTGGGACCCTCCTTGAGTTTTGGGCATCTTTTTTTTTTTTTTAAATAAATTTTTTAATGTTATTTTAGAATTTTCTGAGGCAAAGTCGAACAGTGATAGCTCAAGAACAAACCATGTGAGTGGGGAAGACCCGTCTTTTAAATCCGAAAAGAGGAGTTTGCTTGTGCAATAGTCCAAAAAGTCAAAGCATCAAATCCAAAAATACATCGAAAAGTCTCTTCCTTTTAATAAGAACAAAACCATCAAAATACTCACATCATATAAATATATATATATATACGCACATATATATATCACACACACACACACTGTACCTTTCCTCTTTCGCGTACATATACTGTACTCTGAAGCATATTATTTGTCTTTTCATCATCTCTCTCTAACTCTTCAACAGTTTCATTTCAATTTTTTCACCGAAGAACTTTTAACCTTATATAGATATATATGAAGCAATAAAGTTTAATTTCTTGTACGTTTGGTAGAGGAATGATATATATATAGTCAGTATCTAAAAGCAGGAAGAAGAGCCGAAAGAAGAAAAAGATAACGATATATCGAACCCACACATGATAGTTTGTTCGCACATTTTGCTTTGATTTATTAGGTTTCTGCTTTTTCATGTAACTATATATATATAATAATAATAATAATAATCCGTATGTGTGTGTGTGTGTTATGTGCCTTCTGGAGCCTTAATTTGGATTTAGCTGGAAAACATATTTCAAAGTTGTGTTTATTTTAAGCTTATTAAAATGTAATGAGTGGACGATATTGGTTTTAGTTAGGTGATGTGGAATCTTTTTAATTCATTGATTGACGCTTATATGGACAGTGATATTATAGAAGCACCAGTCTTTTTTGACCTTTTATTTGTTCCTACAAATCACTTATTTTGGGGGACAGAAGGGAGAAACATAGGTTAATCAACACAAAAAAGAAATCATGCAAATTACTTTAATTATTATTAACGTACTTTGATTTTCCAGAGTGACTGCCGTTCTCTGAAGCTTAATTATTATTCTCTGTCATTATTACAGAGGGCTACTTTAATCACTTGACATTGTTAAAAAAATTCAGTTAAAGATAGAGAATCTTATCAAATTTGTCAATAATTTGAATTAGTTTTAAAAATTACCTCTAAAACACTCTATTCACTCAATTAATCCCTCTCTCTGTATTTTAAACACCCGATATTAGAAACAGTGAATAATAATTAATGATTGGGTTGGATTGTCTTGGCTGAAGCATGTAGTGTGTGGAAATCTAAATATGTGAATGATTTTGAGAAAAGATAATTAGTAATTAAAAATTAATTTGACTAACGAAATTTGTAAAATATGAAATTAATAATATTTTACGTAACTATCTGCTTAACTATAACATTTTTTCATTAGAAAATAATAATAACTCTCCTAAAACAAACAACTACTAGAAACTACATGTTGTGATTGATCTCAGCGCCGGCTTTTCAAATCCAATTTCAACTGCTTTCTTTTACTTTTTGTGTGTGTGTGAATGAAGCATGAAAGATCGGTTTTTTAAACGAAGTATTTATGTTTTTAATATGCACAACAAGTAATTTTATCAGGGTGTATTAAGCTTTGATTTTATTAATTTGTAATAGGAATGATCAAATTGAGTTTAAACGAAAGGCACCTCGTATAAATCCATCATGGGAAAGCATGCATCGAATTATATATTGTCCCTAAAAAAATATATATTAAAATTATATTTAAAACTTCTATTATAATTAATGAATTAATTTTTTAATTTATATGAACTGTAAATTTTTCATATATTGCACTTAATGTGTTGTGGAAAATTTTCTTGCAGGAATTATATACCAGCTGTGTAGAAATGAATGTATATGGTTATGCATGTATTAGAATATCGTACAAAATATGTTCCCAATTATTTAAAATTATACATAATTATAATTACTCACTGTACATGCAAGATGCACATTTAATTATTTATTTAGTTTTATGAATTTTAATTTATGAATTGGAATAACAAAGAAATATATTTCAAGGCTTATAATTGTCCAATTTATTATTGACAGCAGATTGGGCCAGTCATCTTTATACTTGGGCTTTGACCGCTCATGTTCTGCAAATGTCTATGAAAAACTGTTGTGGGCTTTTAACAGGAATATTGGGCCCGTCGGATTTATGTTGGACCTTCCGGCCCTTGACTTTCCCGACCCAATATTGCCCTAATCCTTCTTTTGCTCCGTCGGCCATTCTCACCGCCGTCCAAGATTCTTCTGTCACCTCCCGTCGCGCTCTCCACCCCATGCGCTAATATCCTAATCCTGCTGTGCCAATAATTTTTGCCATCCATCGGCCGACGAGGAGGCAGAAATTGAATCGATGAGGAATCCATCACACAAATGGGCATACATTAGGATCATCACTGGAACAATCGTCGGGGGCATTCTTGGGTTCTACGTTATGCATCGCCTCGAAGCTAATTATAAGGTTACTTCTCTACTCTCTCTTTACTTTTTTAGTCCATTTTACAGGGCGTGATAGAGAGACTAAGATTTGAGATTGATCGGATTTTTGAGCTGCCTGATGGAAGGACCTAATAATTCAACTTGAAATCATGTGCTTTTGGAATGTGTCTTTTATCTTATTTTATTTTATTTTTGTCTTGTTTGAAGTGTAACTAATGGCTGATGTGGGGAATTGTGTTGATAACAGGAGAGAATGAATGAAAGACTGAGAAACTATGAAGCCGAATTGCAGAGGAAGAAGCAAGAGAGACTGAATGAGTTTAAAGAAGAATCGTCTTAGCCTTCCGATTGAATGCCACGCCTCTTCTTCGGGCCCCTGTTAGAATTTTTGTATGATCTCGCCTTTCCTTTTCTTTTCTTTGCCCGGTGTCTCAGAAATGCTGTGGAACTGGAAAGAGATGCCATTATTCTGTTTCTAGTAGTTAATTTTATGAACTTGGTTTATTGAAATCGAACATCTCTAGCCTTGCTGACATTCATGTTTTGGACATGAAAATGGCTGTTGATCAGTGATTGTGAGCTATTCCTCTGGCATAACCTTTTGATTATTATCATTATTTGAATGCATTCCAATAAAAATTTGTATATTAGACCGGTTCTTCAGTTACTAGTTTAGGAGTTAACAGAAGATAGAACCTGATCCTTGTCCACCAATGTCCCATACAGCCCTAATACTTTCAGCAAAATCACCTCCAAGAGAAGACCTCAAGGCAGTGCGATACACCCTTTTCATTACATCCCGGAGCTGAATTGTTACTGCAGCTCAGTGTTTGATCCAAAGGATGGGTTATGATGGTATTCGAACTAAAAGCTGCTTCAAGTCTTTGACTGTGCCTCAGACACCCAGGTTTAGAACTGCATAATCAATGGACTTGTTTAAGATTCTCGTCTTTGATAACTCTTGTGATGCTCAAAGTCTCAAAGATATTACATTTCATAATGTATCTGACAATGTCATTTATTTTTCAATAAACATAGAACAATGTATATAGTGTATGTGGTGCATTACTTGTACATCCAAATGCACGATGAAGAGGGCCTGTCTTTAAGGTCAAAGTACTACATCTGTTGAGACATATCTTCACTTTAATGCTTGATGTGGATGATAAAGCAATTTATACAACTTTGTAGTATATGGAGAAGCTTTTAATAAGATCATCATCACTGTAGGAGAAACACTGATCTTGATTGCTAATATTCTCCTCAGCGCGGCTCTTCCGGTTGCTCTTTCAGTAAATTCCCCATTCATAAAGACAAATTTCAAGGCTTGTTTTGCGGCCGCAGACTTCTAAGCTGGTGGATGAATGAGAAATGAAAGGGAAACATGCCATTGATTGGATCAAACTTAGGGAGTGTTTGGGTAGGATCAAAACCGAAGTGCTTTTATGATATACGAAATAAATATGTGAAGAAATTTATCGCGATTTACGAAAAAGTGTTTCTGAAAAGTGATTATTGGGGTATCCAAACATCTTCTTAGTCAAGTTTGTAGTTCTCGCTTGTCTTACTTTTTTCATATCATCATTTAATTCTAAAGCCACAATCATCATTTAATTCTAAAGCCACATGAAAAAAATAGGATGTGTCAAAATAAGATGATTGTAAAGAATCTGCCGCGTTAATTATACATAAGCTTCAGTGTAATTGGGCCACAAGGCCAAGTACAGTGCTTGACCTTTTCACTCCCTGCGCTACTGTAGTACTGTGTGACTCTGAGCAGCGGTCGTTTGTCATGTTTTAATTATTTAACTAATCATTAATAAGAATATCTAAGAAATTTATTATGTATTTAAATATCCTGAAATTTTCATATGATAATTGACTATTAATTAAATTATCAACAAAAATCTAATACTTCTACCCTTCCATCCAGTCTTCATCAAGTCTGCAATTTGTCTGAGGAAAATGTTAGGTAGTAGATGGAACGAATTAGCTGGATGTTGTTTAACCTAAGCTTCCAACTTCATAAGTAAGATCTTGTAAACTTTTTTTAAAAAAACAATTTAACCCACGTAGGGGGGCGTCCGGATCAATGTGCGTTGCAGGCTCTTGTCTATCATATGGCCGCCCTGTGACAGCAAAATCCAACAAACCCAATGGTCTCATTTGTGGACCATATATACAACAACAATAATAATAATAATAATAATAATCTCTCATAACCTCTAAAATTTAAAATGAAATAGTGCGAGAAAAGAAAAAGAATTAAGAGTACTATATAATCGTCAGGTCCAACGATAATTGCACTGTGGGAACGGACAAATCAATGGAATCGGCCTTCCACCACATTACAGCATAGCAAAACAAGCACATTGGAGTGACCGAGGGATGAGAACAATGCACAAAACATAGCAGAGAACCGCTTTCGTTGTTTTCTGTGTATAAAAAAGGACTTTAGTTTTGGAAGTGCGTAATTAAGAGGCCAACTAATTAAGAAGGGTGGGATTAATTTGGGTTAATTAGAGGAAAAGATCATCTATCCAAAGTAAGTGATATATTGAAGATGGGGTCCCAAGCTGTTGCAGTGTCAATGCTTGTGTTGAGGATCATTGCTCTGGCAGCCTCAGTGGCGACAATCGTTTTATTGGTTACTGACAATGTCAAGTCTGATGGTTTTTTTATCTTCCAGTTGAAATTCCAAGATATTATAGCTTTCAGGTAATTCATTATCTTCTCCACAATTCAACATCTTCCATCATCCTCTTCCTTTTATTACTTACTACATTGATCCTCTTTAAAAATTGATACCACCAATATAGAAGCTAATTAGAAAGTTAATTTTAGTTCTAAATATAAGACTCAATCCATTTTATCTTTTATATTTATTATTTTTTTAAATTAATTTACCTAATCTATTATTAAACATGAGTATTTAAGGGAGATCATCGTTTGATTTAATTAATTAACATCTGTTTGATTTTTACATCTACCTAAATTTGATAAGTAGCTCTTATGTTAAAATCAGAGTAATATAATGAATAATATATGGAATTAATGCGGGTGTATGCGTGTGTGTGTGTGTGTGTTGGGCAGGTACGCTTTAGCAGTAGCAGCAATATCAGCAGCGTATGGAATCCTACAACTTCCATTTGCAGTGTACTATGCTGTGAAGGAGAAGAGACTAATACGCAATGGCTGCTTGCCTGATTTTGACTTCATTGCCGATAAGGTAACATATGTTTATGCTAAAAAGTCTTGAATCTAAAATGAAGATAGCCTTCTAATCACTTAAAAGTTGAAATTATATATGAATCATCTAAATTTAGATACAAACTATATCTCTAATGTTTATGATTCCTATCACTGTGATGAGCACGGAATGTGACATGCAGGTGATTAGTCTGGTGCTGGCAACAGCAGTAGGTGCTGGAATTGGTGTGTCATATGAGGCCAAGAGAGGGTCTTTGCAAAACGCAGGAGTGCCAGTGTTAATCATTGTGGACTTTAATGACAAAGTCGACCAGTTTTTTGAGAGAGGCATTATTGCTTCATCCGTTCTGGCTGTGGCCTGCCTTTGCATGGCCATCGTATCAGTGATTTCCTCCGTTGATCGAAGCCGAAGCAGAGGAGGCTTCTTCAACTGAACATTTCATTCATTTCTTCTATCATATCATCCTCAAAATAATTAGAGACAAGATCTCTGCCTATGTATAAAGTGTATTCCCTTCGATTTCATATATAAGGCTTATTCTTGCAGAAAGTGTTTGTTTTTTCACAAGGCATATGATAGTTCTAAGGAGTATTTTATATATATATATATATATATATATCTGTCTATATATATTGCCAATGATATTTACACACACATATTCCACAAGGTAAGAAAGAGAGGAAACTAACATGATATTGGAGTTGGAGTTTAGTATAATTATTTAGGCCAATATTCTCTAATCACTTAAATTTTTTAAAGTTAAAATACGATTTTGAACCTTATTTTTTTTAGGTGTTTGCCCTTAATCTTTAGGGGCAATAGGGGCAAAATTGCACACACAAAAAATCAGGATCAAAATTGTACCATTAAAAGAATCAGGGACAAAATTGCATATGATAAATAACATCAAGATCAAAATATATTTAATGTTTTAAATTTTTTTTATTAATATGTGTGAATTGGTTAAAAATGCGTTAATTTTACTCTACGGTGTTCAATCTAAACTAGAGCTACATGCCCAACCCGCCACTCTTTTTTAACTTTTATATATATCTTACACTTTTTTTCCCTGTACGATATACATGAAAAGAGAATGAAATCTTTTTCTTCATAAGCCTAAATCATTAGAATACATTATTGATAATCACAAACATCAAATATTTAAATTTTTCAAAACATTACAAACAAAAACATCTAATTCAAGCATGATTTGCCAAATGAAATTTTAAGTTCAATAACAAGCTGATTACAACATGAAATATGTTTGTGTCAATCATTTCATTTGGATAAATCACGTTTGAATGAAATATTGTATGTTTGCAATGTTTTGGGTAATTTGAATATTTGGTGTTTGTAATTGTTAATAATGCATTTCATTTAGATTTGTAAGGAAAAAAGAAAATAAAAAAATATACTTGAAAAAGCATAAAAGTGGCAGGCTCTGATTGGCCTCTTCAGCTCACCCCACCAAGCTCGCGTCTCGTGGTAGGCTATCCCACAATCCGCAAGTTGGCCTTATTATCAGTTCCTAAATCTCCAACTTCATAAATCTAAGTATCAAAAAAGAAAACACAGAAGGAAACCATTTAATTCACCGTAGCATACATCAGTTCCAGTGTTTGGTGCAGGCACTCATCTATTAGATGAATATGGATGCCAAAAACTTGAAGTCCAGTCTGACTCGTCTTAACTCAGTTCAATCTGATTCAACCCGATTTTAAAAAAAGCAACACAATGTGTCTAGTTTGAGCTTGTTTAATGCTTCTGGACGGTGCTGTTTAATTTCATGATTCGGCATTGCTCTCTCAAGTATAGGTCCAACATTTTTTAAAACGAAGTAGTGTGTCTACATTTCTCAAGACAAAAAATATTAACTGAAATACTCTTCAATTCTTAAATATTGGAGTGAAATAACTAATTTATAAAAAAAATTAGGTAAGTTACTTATAGGTAAATATTTGTTGATTTCCAAAATGCTCTTTTAATCACTGATACATAAATTACTCTTTGATAAAAACCTCCTTAATAAGTGCAACTGATAGGAATAATTTTGATAACATATTATAAATTTATTTTTTAGTCCGATTTATAAGATAAAGAGAAATTTTTTTATTAAGTCATATTATTAAATTTTTAACACAAATGTACTATTTTATCTTTTATTTATTATAGTTTAGATTGTTACTTTATTGACAAGTGAATATATTAAATAGAAATAAATTTAAAATGTTGTTCAATTTTAAATAGACTGTTAATACCATTTAGGGTTTTTCTTACTTCCGGTGAAGCATGTTCTTACAAGTGACTTGTTAAAAAAGTATGTTGGAATTTTAGGATCACAACAAATCCCTCCATTAACTTCTATATCGAGGACTAGAGGAGTACATATAATCGACAGGTCCAACGTCAATTGCATTGTGGGAATGAACAAACTAAAAAGAAACCGGCTTTCCACATTAATTAGTACAATAAAACAAATGAAACGCATCGGAGTAAACGAGGGAGGACAAGGGGCAAAACACAGAGAATATAAATATGTGTAATTAAGAGGAGTGAGATTAATTAGGAGAGAGTTGATTTATTAGAGGAAATTAAAGATCATCGATCCAAAGTAGTAGTAATAATATAATGGCGTCTCAAGTTGCCATCTGCATGTTTGTGTTGAGGATCATTGCTATGGCAGCCTCAGCGGCAACGATCGCCTTACTGGTTACTAACAATGCCAAGCTTGAAGTTGCTTCTTTTCACTTCGACTTGATCAAATTCCAACATGTTATAGCTTTCAGGTGTTTAATTATCTTCTCCACAGTTCTACATCTTTAATTTTATCGTCTGTAATTGAGCTTCCTTCCCCTTCTGTGAGAAAATTCCACTCCAATCTTGTTCTAAATATAGAAGCTTGATAATTTATATGTGTACATTAATAAATTTTGTTAATTTAGTTATTTGTAAAAAATGCATATTGGCTTTACTAAGATATCCCTTCTAATCATACGCATTTTGAAGCTATTCATGGATAAATGAATAAGGATAATTTTGGAAGAAAAACAAATAAGATATAAATTTAGAAAACACAACAGGCTGAGATCTTAAGATCAGAGGGAGTAATAAGAGTCAATCATGCATGTTAGAAAAAAGCAGAGTCTTACAAAAACTCTATGTGAATATTTTCAGTTTTTCAAATTAATACAGAGTTCTTGAATTTTAATAGATTCATTCATAAAAATATTTACAAACTTCTTATCAACAAAGTCATAAAAGAATTGATTTTTGAGTTGTTCTAGAATTTTATGTCCTTCCAATATATAACTCACATGAAGCCCATATATTTGAATTACTCATAACATATGTATGGTGAGTTAATATATGGAATTAATGGCGCGCGTGTTTATATAATTATAGACACATACACATTGGGCAGATGCGTGGTAGCAGTGGCAGCAATATCAGCATTGTATGGAATCATACAACTTCCTTTTGCAATGTACTATGCCGTGAAGGAGAAGAGATTAATACGAAATGGCTGCTTGCCTGATTTTGACTTCATTAACCGAAGCAGAAGCAAAGGAGGCCTTTTCAAATGAACATTTCATCATTTATTTCTTTTACTATATCTAATCCTAAATATAAAAATTAGATCATATATTTAGAATTAAAAGCAATATTATAATTCAAATTATGTTTTTATCTTTTAATCATTTCATATAACTTCTTTTATATTTATGTATTCATGCACGTCATGTCATCTTTTTTATTCATTCCATAGTAAATGGCTTGTTATTATACATATCTTTTGTACTCTAAATTACAAGTTTATGACCATATAAATATATATACGTATATATAATAGAGTTGGGACAAAAGATTTTGGTGTGGAATTTTAATTTGCTGTCTCTGTTTTTCCATCCGTTGAAGGTGTGTTTGGAAACCATTAAAAGCATTTTAAAAAAAAGTGTTTTCACCTTAGTCAAAACAAAACTCCTCTTACGTATTTATTTTGAAATCCGTAAAATTACTTTCAAAAGCTAATCCAAACACCCCCAAATCTCTCAGCCGAATTTTCCTTTTCGCTGCTAGTTATATCATACACACGCACATATATACATGTGATGTGCATTTGTATCAGAAATTTTTGTTAGCTTTATATAATCTGATTTTTCCCTGCGAATTTTTATCTATCGAGCCGTTATTATAGTCGGCGTTCATAACATATACTATATAGGTATCATATATGTTCAATCAAAAGGGCAAATTTATCTATAAATCCATAGTTTTACCAAATTTTTAATAAGGTTTTGTAGTTTTTTTAATAGGTCATTATAGTTTCCTCTATTATAGCCATTAGGCAATACTCAGAATCTAATAACGGCTTATGTTAAATGAAGAATGGCCGCGAGTAAAATGAAGAATTAGAAAACATAACAAATTAAAACAGAAAAAAAAAAGCATTCAGTTAAAAATTAACAACCAAAATTTTTTATTTTTAAAAACAAAGTTTTTTTCCTAAAACAAGAGAACAAACAGAATCCCTTTAGCTTAGGTAAATCCTACTCTCCGTTTGGAACGTCAAATATTGACAATTCATCTTCTGCATGCCTCTTCACAATCATGCTACTTCTGCTTATGACGATGTTAAAATTGCTATTGAAAAATATTTTTAAAATATAATTTTTATTACAAAACATTTTAGGATACTAAAAAGTATTTTGGATGTTGGATGAATATTAACTGTACGTCGGTACTCTTAAAACAGCAACACCATCATCATCAACAATCAACAACAACAACAATAATAAAAGAGGCTACTTAAATGGAGAGGGAAGAGAAGGGGCTGCAGACAATACATATACATACATGACTAACCGTACAATAAATCAGTCCGGAAAAAAGCACAATAAAAACTTAAACAATCTTTTTTTAAAAAAATTAACATTTAATTTATTTTTTGGCCGGCTACCATTTAATTTATTTGAATTATGTACATGCCAAGATAAAAATCAGATTCATTTAATGTTCTTTTTTTTCCTCGGAAAACATATTTAAGAGTTGAAGGTTAAATCAAATTACAAATCAAAATCAAACCTTAACAAATACTACATCCATAAGAGCTAGTTGATTAATTTGAACAAATTAAGAAAATTAATTAAGTTAGTTATTTATAATAAATATGTATTATCTTTCTTAAAATATTATTGTTAACCAAGTGTATTGGCCATAACTATTTTAAGGACTATCTTAGAAATATATAAATAGATAAATAAAAGAGATAAGATAGATTATGGTCTTATATTTAGGACTAAAATAAAAATTAAATGATATTTTATATTAAAAACAGGGGATAAGAAATTAAAAGAAGCTTAAACTCTGATCCAAACCGCAGCAAGACAGGAAGAACCTCTTTACCTAAAGGAACTTGAGCGAATCATTCCGTTCGCTCTTTATCATCATCATCATCATTATTTATTAGGGACAAAAACTTCTCTCTTTAGTGGTTGACATCCGGCTGCCATGTGTAATCGTCAAGAAATATAACATTTAAAATTTCTACTAATCACAAAGAAATAATTTAAAAAATTGATTTGTTTATATCTATATATATAGCTACATTTACTCTTGTAGCAAAAGGCATTGCCCTTCGCTCCTAACATGTAGCCAAAATTAATAGAATATGGAATGCCTCCTGGGAAAGAGCAAAAAACAAGCTAAGCTGTTTTATAATTTATAGTAACAAATAATAATATTAATAATTAAAATCATTGGGACAAAGGAGGGAGAAAGGCAGACAAAAACCTCTTAGGGTCTCTTGTGTTAGTACTATAAAGTAGGGGGTCAAGATTAGTTAATGAGCCCTCCTCAAGACCAAGTAGCAATAAAGGAATTTGCAACAATGGTTTCCCAAGCTAATTCAATTTTCTTGCTTAGGGCTCTATCTTTCATTGCCTCCATAATTGCAGTGGCCTTAGTGGCTTCCAGCCATTTCCAGATTCCTGGTTTACATGTTGACTTTGAAGACATCGCCACTTTTAGGTATGGACGACATCCTGTACTTACGAAGAGTTTATGATATGCTATATTGTTTATAGTTTATGAATAATGTGATTTGTTATATTTTGAATAATATTGATGATTAAGTATAATATAAGTAGCAGCTAATTTTATATTTTTATGTATTTCTATTGTATCAACTAATTTGATTAGAATTTGGATTCTATATATATGGGACTGTTTTTATATTTTTGTTGAGATTGTGTAGATTTTTTATTTATAGAATTTACAAAATCCCCTTATCTAAGGGAATTATACGTAAATATATTTTTTACTATATTTTTAAACTATTGAACTCAATATTGTCTGTATGTGAGAGAGATATCTATATGTACAAAATCCATAATAAGCTATGTTCACCTCATCATTAAAGGTATTTTAAGTTTTTCAGTTAAGGTGCTTAAATAGAGAGTATTCACGGAAGAGCATCCAATATCAGAAAGTTTTTCTGACTTTTATTTATTCTAAAAATTTACTTTCATAGCAAATATATCCTAGCTATTATGCGGTTTAACTTGTGTTTTTAATGATTAAAATTCACAATGAATGATGATATAAAACATTAATACTGCAAAATAAAACTTTAATTTTTGTATATATTGGATCAAAAAAAAAAATTCAGGTACTGGGTCTTCTTTTAAGATATCTAAAAAACTGAACTTGAAGAAAAGAAAGCTTAAAAAAAAATTATGATGCCTTTGAATGTTGAATGTAATATGCAAGGTTAAAAATTGCAGATATGTGATGGCAGTTGCAGCGATGTCGTTGGTATACAGCGGGGTACATCTGCCGTTCACAGCGTACTACGCTCTCAAGCACAAAAGATTGATCCCCCATCATTTTGAATTCTACGCCGATAAGGTCATTAAGTATATAATAATATTCCCTCACCTAGTTAATTATAATCTGATTTTAAAATTATTAAGTCAGCTAATAACATACATATATATATATATAAAGGAATTTTTGAATGAATTAAGGGTGTGGTTTCAGGTGATAGGTGCGTTGCTAGCCACAGGCAGTGGCGCAGGAATTGCTGCTGCTCGTGAGTTCAAGAAAGTATACAGTGGCGGCGGCGATAGTGATGATTATTGGGAGGGGGGGTCAGAACAATCGGAAATGAAGCCATTTTTCAGGTTCATGGACAAGTTGCTGGCTGGCTCCGTCTTCCTCCTTCTGGCTTGGCTTTGCTTGGCCCTCGTTTCCATCATTTACTACCATAATCACAATCATAATCATAATAATACGAACCCAATCATATCAGCTCAATCTAACACAACTCTTGAGCCCTCTCCTCCAAAGGAATCTCCCCAACCTGTTCCCCCATCATCGTCTGATGGCTTGTCTGTGTGACGAAGGCTCATCATCATCGTCATGTCATGGAATCTTAATCTAGGTTTTTGTTGTATTGATGAAATTCTTCAACAATGCGGAACTCTATATATACACACATTTCAATCATGGATTTCAACTTTAATTTGCGTCTTCTTTTCATGTTAATTAGTGTGGATTCTGTGGTTCTGCGTATTATTGTACCGACTTTGGTAAATGAACTTATATGTATGGTTTATGTAGGAATTGTTATTATTATTACTACCTCCGATCCTAATTATAAGACCCAGTTGACTAATTTGTGGAGATTAAGGAAAGAAGTTAAGTTAGTTATTTGTAATAAATAGGTGTTGTCTTTCCTAATTTATCCTTACTAATCAATTATATTAGTTAGAACTACAATTATTAGAAGGATTACCTTGAAAAAAAATACTCCTCCGGTCCTAATTATAAGACCCAATTGACTTATTTGAGGAGATTAAGGAAGTAAGTTAAGTTGGTTATTTATAATAAATAAATGTTGTCATTCCTAAAATATCCTTGCTAATTAAATATATTGGCTAAAACTATCATTATTAGAAGGATTATCTTGGAAAAAAATGCATAAATATAAGAGAGAAAATGGATTGGGGTCTTATAATTAGGACCAAATAAAAAGTCAAATGGGGTCTTATAATAAGGACCGGAGGAGTACATAAATATAAAAGACAAAGTAGATTAGAGTATTATATTTAGGACAAAAATAAAAATCAAACAGGGTCTTATATTAAGGACCGGTAGTAGTAAACAAATACGCACACACACATACTTGTTTGTTTTGCTGTAATAGATGGATATGAACTTGTGATCCAGTGAGAATCATGATGATCGAAGAGGCAATGAAGAATCCGCTCTTTCATGGTATGATGATCATCACAGTCTCACGAGTCCTCTGCGTTTCTTCCCTCTTGTTTAGGGTCAAATTATTTGTTCAGGACAGAAGGACGATGAACCTTTGTGCTACTAATAAGGTTTTTACATATTTGAAATTTTTTTTCAAAAAATATTTGTTAAATATCCTCGTGTTTTGAGTGAATGCAATTCATTTTAATTATGTGCGATATATTTTTAACCATGTGCAGATATTTTTCATTTTGTATGTAGTCAAGGCTAAATACTTAAACAAATTCAAGGTAATCTGAGTAATAAATTTTGTAATGGAGCAGCAACTTTTTCCCTACAATTAAGGGATCACAAAGCATCGCATGGACACTCATTTTAAAGATATAAAATTATTTTTGAGAAAATTACAATAAGGTCCCATATAAGATAATTA
Source organism: Neltuma alba (assembly GCF_004799145.2). Taxonomy (NCBI): domain Eukaryota; kingdom Viridiplantae; phylum Streptophyta; class Magnoliopsida; order Fabales; family Fabaceae; genus Neltuma; species Neltuma alba. The sequence goes on from NW_021635740.1 coordinate 50,161, forward strand.
ACTACTCCTCCGGTCCTTAATGTAAGACCCATTTAACTAATTTGATTAGATGAAGGAAGTTAGGTAAGTTAGTTAATTATAAAAAAAGTGTCACATTTTTCCTAAAACACCATAATCATCTTTTTTAATACCTCATCTCCCTCTTCTATTTGATTATGGTTGAGGGAGTATCTATAGGGGTAATTTAGAGAAAATTGATAAATATGATAAATGGGTCTTATATTTAGGACCAAAACCAACTCAAGAATTAGGTCCTATATTAAGGATCGGAGGAGTATAAAAAGATCTTTTAAAATCATCAAATTAATCTAACATCCCAAGAGACCTCGTTGTAAGAGATTCAACTTGTTTAATTACTAAATTGTCCTTATTTTTTCCAAGTATTTATTAACAACTAAAAAAAATCATCAGCAACTTAAAAAGTAATAATTAACAATTATAATGGCAGGTGTTAACACTTAAAAAAAAGAGAGGACAATTTAGTAATTAAACAAGTAAAATCAATTGAATGTGTGTTTAATACTCCTCCGGTCCTTATTATAAGACCCAATTTGACTTTTTATTTGGTCCTAATTATAAGACCCAATCCATTTTGTCTCTTATATTTATGCATTTTTTTCCAAAATAATCCTTCTAATAATGATAGTTTTAGCCAATATACTTAATTAGCAAGGATATTTTAGGAATAACAACACTTATTTATTATAAATAACCAACTTAACTTACTTCCTTAATCTCCTCAAATAAGTCAATTGGGTCTTACAATTAGGACCGGAGGAGTATATATATATATATATATATATGTTAATTTGAATGGGGATCAATCTGTTTCCTTCATAGCTTATGGTTAGCTGGCCTGAAAAAAAATGGGGATATGTTGCAATATTGACAGGTAATTGGCAGGCTTTGTTTTATTTTTCAAATGTAATGTCATTTTCTGTTGGGAAAAAAAAATTCAGTGCCTTTGTCGTTAACCTAAGGACCTATTTGGAATAGTTTTTAAACAACTTTTTAATAGTAATTTATGAAATATGAGATAAATATATGAGAAGAGTTTTTTCTCAACTTATGTAAAATGTGTTTATAAGTGATTTCAATCGTGATGGCAAACATTACCTCAATAGTTATGACAGGTAATTGATGTGGAAAAAGGTTGCCAAGTGTCAAGCAACCGTTGCAATGCTTTTTTTTAATTGAAAAATATAATTAAATTATTATTTAATATCTATCAAGTTTTAATTACCACATTCAATCATGTTAAGGGGGTGTTTGGCAATCTCCAAACCATGATTTCAGAAACATTTTTCCGCAAAACGAGGTAAATTCCTCTACATATTTACTTCATAAACCGTAAAAGCACTTTTGAAACCATAGTTTGATTTCTATCCAAACATCTATCATATTCGTAAAAGTTGTTAACTTTTGCCGGGAGCTAGAAAGGATTTTTTTTTTTTTAATTCGAGTCAAGTGCCTGTTTAGAGCTTTTAAAATTTAAGTACCATTTTTTCGTCATTTTCTCAAACTAAAAGTAACCTATCGATTCGTTAATTAAAGAAAATTTAAATTACTCTCCGTTTTTGTTTTTTTGCCGACAAATTACTCTTCTTAAAAGGCACAAACCACGTAATGTTCTTCTTAATTGATAATCTTAAAAATAAAAATATAAGTTTAAAGTTTTATTTAATGTTATTTATTTTGCGTTGAATATTATTTATTTAATTTAAATTTATTAAAATTTAGGAAATTCGTTGTTTTAGCAATGAAAAATTTTAAGAAGGGAAAATTTTAATTAAAGACTATAATTGACCATTTATTTTAAACAGTTCTCAAAATATTCTAAAATGTCATTATAGGACCGGAGGAGCAAACCGAGATTAATTTTCTGTTCTGTGCTGAAATTAATTCTGAACAGAATTAATTATTTACTGTGATCTTTATTTTTTTTTTTTTTTGGAGAAAGAGTAACTTTAAAATCTCGTGATTTCTTTTCCTCGAATTGTAACTTTGCGTGACTCACTAATCCTAAAGGCTAAAGCAGAGAACCGTGTCGTCCTTATTAACCTGTTTCACATGGACGTGTCCAAATTCCAATTCTTCAGATTCCTTCCAGCGCTAATAATTCAACTTCATTGTTTTCCCCTTCAATCTCTCACTACGTGGCTTCTCCTCCCTTCTCCTCCTTTTTTCCTCCTCCCGTCCTTATCGCCTTGTATCTGACTCTGATATGACAGCAATATTTTCTGGTGGGTCTATAATAGATCTGGACATGGAGAATTGAATAAAGCAGTTTTTAAGTTGAGAGAAACTAATAGTAAATACTATTTAATACAGGAGTTTATTTTATTTTTATTTTGATTTTAAATATAAGATTTTAATTTATTTTATTTTTCATATATATATATTTTAAAAAAATCATTCTAACAATTATAGTTTTAATTAATATACTTGATTAGTAAGGATATTTTAGGAAAGACAACACCTATTCATTACAGATAACTAATTTAACTTATTTCTTTAATCTTCTTAAATTAATCAAGTAGTTCTTATAATTAAAACCGGAAGTAGTATATAATTCACAACCAAATCTTGTATAATACTACCTCCGGTCCTAATTATAAGACCCAGTTGACTTATTTGAGGAGATTAAGGAAGTAAGTTAAGTTAGTTATTTGTAATAAATAAATATTATCATTCCTAAAATATCTTTGTTTATTAAGTGTATTGGCTGGAACTATCATTATTAGAAGGACTATCTTGGAAAAAAATACATAAATATGAGAGACAAAATGGATTGGGATCTTATAATTAGGACTAAACAAAAAGTCAAATGGGGTCTTATATTAAGGATAGGAGGTAGTATAAAGAAAACTAGCCTCTAAATTAGAAAAATGTATAACAGGTCAGTTTCTATGACGATTGAGATTTTTTTTTTTTTTGACCTTGGTGACGATTGAGATTTGACTCCCTGTATTCCTGCAAGCCATGTGTTCATGATTCATTCGACTAAGTTTTTTTTCAGAGCTAAGCCAAAATATCCAAATTCGAGTGGACACAATGTCGCCTTCACAATATCAATGCCCCCTTTTTTTCTCATAAAATGGAAGGCACTTCGGGGACCATTAGCAGCCACCACAGTCACCGAGATCTTTTCTCCAAACTTAACAACTACATAAGAAGCAGTACCTACAATTTCCAGTCACATTATACAGATTACAGAACAACAAGGAGAAAACATGGAAGCAAAGAGAGTACCAGATGTGATACTAAACTCAGGCCACAAAATGCCGGTTCTAGGCTTGGGGACTTCAGCGGATAATCTTCCTCCAAATGAAACCCTAGTCTCCATCTTCACTGATGCCATTGAAGTGGGTTATCGCCATTTTGACAGTGCTTCAGTCTATGGAACCGAGGAAGCCATAGGCCAGGCTGTGGCCAAAGCTGTGAAGCAAGGTCTTGTAAAGAGCCGTGATGAAGTTTTCATCACTTCAAAGCCATGGAATACAGATGCACATCCTGATCTTATTCTCCCATCTCTCAGAACCACACTAAAGTAACTACAAGCTCTTTTCTTTAGCTTGCTTAGATTATTCTAGTAATAGTGGGTTTGTGTTCTTGTTTCTTTGTTTTCTCACAAATTGTTGGAAACTGACCAGAAAACTGCGGATGGATTATGTGGATCTGTATCTGATTCATTGGCCAGTAAGACTCAGACACGACTTGCAAAACCCTGTGAAATTTTCAAAGGAAGATTTACTTCCCTTTGATATAGAAGGGACGTGGAAAGCCATGGAGGAGTGTTCCAGATTGGGATTAGCGAAGTCCATTGGAATATGCAATTATGGAATCAAGAAACTAACCCAACTCCTGCAAATCGCGACCATCCCTCCTGCAGTTCTTCAGGTATCCATAATTATGTGATATAGCGTGATTAATGATATGTTAGTGTGTTGGCATCATGAACATAGTGATCATGAGGGTGGCCACAAATTGGTTTACAGATAGAGATGAATCCATCGTGGCAGCAAGAGAAACTAAGAGAGTTCTGCAAGCAGAGAGGTATTCACGTGAGTGCCTGGTCATCACTTGGAGCTTATAAGGTATTTTGGGGTTCAGGGGCAGTCATGGAGAACCCAATCATGCAAGAAATTGCCACGGCCAAAAACAAGACCATAGCTCAGGTAAATGAAAATCATGGGCAACACAAAGTCCATAGGTCAGGAAAAGCAGATAAACTACCACCACTCCCCGAATCAAAAGGAATGAACAAGCAATTTTCAGAATTAAAGTCAAATGCTAATGCTTTCTGCGAGTAATTTTATCAAACACCTAACATGCATTGCGCATACAAGCAATTTTAGTTTGGTTCAGCTTTTAATTGCTATTTCCATAAGAAGACGAGAACATAATAGTGAAGCAAGTATGTGAGTATTTCAGTTGCGCTTAGATGGGTCATACCAACAAGGATCGAGTGCGATGGTGAAAAGCTTCAACAAGGAGAGATGAAACAGAACCTTGATATATTTGATTTTGAGCTGACCGAAGAAGAGATTGAGAGGATGAAGCAGATTCCACAGCGCAGGCAATACACAGGTGATATGTGGCTATCTGAATCCGGACCGTACAAGACATTGGAAGAACTCTGGGATGGCGATGTTTAATTCAGATTCGTGCGTGAATGATTGAAGGACAAATAAACTTGGAATTGCTATTTCGCGTATGATTAATTTGTAATGAATCTACTTACCTGTATGCCTCAGCCATGATAAGATCTATCTCGGCAGATATTCATCTGGAGATTCATAATTAAGGAATAAGTTCTTTTTCTTTTTGGACTGTATTAAGCAATTTCTCTCAGGTTGTATCGATCATAACACTCCCTTGGATATCATTTCTCTCAGGGTTAAGGTAACTGATTTAAGAACTAATATCTTAAAATATTATACTTCGTTTAATAATATCAATAATTTTTTAGGTGTTTTTAGTATCTTGAAGTGTTTTGTGATGACTGAGAAGATTCCCTCAAATTTTAATAATTAATTTTACAATTTTTTCGTAGTCATATTAAATATTTTCTAGGTTTATTTTTTCATGTTTTAACCATAATTTTTAGAGAAAATCCCAAAAAAAGTCATTAGAATATGAGAAATGACAGATTGGGTCCTTAAATTTAAAAATGACAGAATGGGTCATTGACCCAATCTGTCATTTGTAAAATTCAGACGAATTAACAATTTTGCCCTCATTTATTTATTCACTACAATGATTTAAGGAATCACTATAAGAGTTTAAGTGTTACCTAGATCGTGTAGCGAATAACTACTCACTTTTTTATAATCAGGTGTCTTGTTATTAACTACAACTATTCTGTAATCACTAGAACAATGTAAGCATTACCTAGATTTGTGTAGAGAATAACCACTCATTTTTTCATAGTCAGGTATCTTATTATTGTCAGGTACCTTATTATTACTACAACGAATCTTGTAATCACTAGAACAGTATAAGCGTTACCTAGATTTGTTTAGAGAATAACTACTCACTTTTTCAGGGCAAAAATGTCAATTCGCCTGAATTTCACAAATGACAGATTGAGTCAATGACTCATTCTGTCATTTTCGAATTTAAGAACCCAATCTGGGATTTAGTATATTCCAGGGGCTTTTTTTTGGGATTTTCCCTAATTTTTATCTTATGATGTAAATTGGATTATAAAATGAATATTATATTAAAATCGAGAAGTAGATACTAAATTTGTTGTTGATATTACAGTCAGTCAAAATTGCCAGTGCAATTACAAAATTACATGTTCCGGTCAAAAAATTACAAAATTACATGTAATTTTGAGTATGGTTGGAGTTGTTTTGGAGTAGCGCAGATTAAACATTTAATATAGTTTCCTATTTTATTCAAATTGATTTGGAATAATTTGAGTTTCTTATTTGGTCTCCGATTCTTAAAATAAGACCTTATTTAATTTTAATTTTAGTTTTAATATAAGATCCTAATTCATTTTGTTTATAATATTATCTATTTTTTTTCAAAATAACCTTCTACTAATAGTAATTCTAACCAATATACTTGATTAGTAATGATATTTTAGAAAATTCAACAATATTTATTACAAATAACTAATATGACTTATTTTCTTAATTTTTCTTAATTAATCAACTTGTTCTTTATAATTAGAAAATTCACACAATATTTATTACAAATAACTTGAATAATTAATAAATTATTTTAAGACGTGTTTATTCTATTTTATCAAAATATCATCCCATTTTATGTTTATAATCTTCATGAAAAATACATGACTTTCTGTTTGCAACAAAAAATAATTCATCTTCTCTAAGAATATTTTTCACTCTTATATTTTATGAATATATATGTGTGGTGACATTAATTAATTAATGTATTAAACATCAGAGGTATTATACATGTAGTATGTTATTACAAAAAGTAGTTATGAAAAAATGTTATGGGATTTCACGTTTACAATCTTTAAACAAAAAATTAATATTTTCTGTTCTAAAAAAAAATCATTTTCTATAAACATATTTAATATTATGTTTTATAAATATATGTACACATATTAATTATGTATTAATTATATTATCTTATATATTATTAATTATGTTAGTAAAAATTATTTCATTAACAATTTTATTTCTTCAAATCAAAATAAATCATAAAATATATCCCTTATATAATTATCATATTAACTTATATCCTTTTTGGTCATTTCCACATGTAAAAAGCACTTCTGGTAATAACTATCCAAACACTCTCACTTCTCAGAATCACTTTTTCTCAGAATCTATTTTCCACAGAATCTATTCTCCAGAATCACTTTTCCAAACCACGGTTTGAAGTCATCCAAACACACCCTCAATATACCAACGTCAATGTTGATCAGGAGGATGATTATTAAAATCACTTTGAATAATTAAAATTTTGTGTATAATTTTAAAATTATCTAATTTTTTTTAAAAAAATACTAGTATATTTAATTACATACAATAAACTAACTTATAATTTCTATCACACGACTTTACTCATCCTTCACATTTCCTCCTTCGGCTGTAATTATCCAACGATCCCCCTACTAAGGGGCTCTATTTGAAAACACACACACACACACATATTAATTTAATGAATTTTGTAAAATTAATCAAAATATCTAAAAATGTTGGAATATAAGTTATAAATAGAAGTGGAGAGAATATAAAATTTTTAATGACGCATGAAAATTTCTATGTCCAATGTACTCATGCCTTGTTGATAATTTTTTAAGAAAAAGTATGTGCTAGAATTGGTGATTCCCCTGGCCAAAAAAAAAAATGGTGAGTCCCTTGGCAAAAACAAAATGGCAAGTCCAGTTTTTATTCGTCTTCTTGAGAGGGGAGGATGAGTTCCTTTGTTATAGTGCCAGATGATTTAATGAGTTTAATTTATAATTATTTTTAATTTAACTTCCGTTTATATATATATAATTATATATATATATATAAGTACGATTTTAAAAAAAAAAAGCGGCGTGCTCATATGCATGGTAAGACTACGAGAGAATCACAAATGCCCACTAACAACTAAAAAGGACTTGAGAAAAAACAAAACACAACACATAAGACCCCCGGAAGGGCGGGAGCAAGATTGAAGGGTCGAGATACGCCAATTGCCAGAGAAACTCGCACACAGACATACTCACTATACTCTTTACTCATTTGGAACTATAATTTGTAAGCATTATAAACATGTTTATGTAAATTGAAATGAAACTCTCATCGTATATTTATCTCATACTATTATTTTATAAATTACAATTAAAAAAATTAGTTGTAAAACATTCTAAGCAAGTTTATGACTCAAATTTATAATGGCATGTCTGAGAAAGTTATACAAATGTTTGGTATCAGTCAGATTATAATCCTCAACTAAGACGCCTCTCTCATGGCTTCTTTCCAAAATTCCTTTTGCTCTGTGGCCCTTGTTTAAATTTCTGTTAGTTTTTAAAACTATAACAGATTGCATTATTTTTTGTTGGATTTGCGAGCTACTCACATTAATTTCTTTTAATTTCTTTAAGTATGAGAATGCAAGTTCAACCGAAAAACCTGTGAATTGGTTAGTGATTTGGTTTGTTATGTTGTTGAATTAGTATCAAACTAGTAAACTAGTGAAAACTATAAATTCAATATGAACAGATTCATCACCGGTTTAGATGATTATATTGTTACTAATCTTATTTTTATCATTCAACTCTTAATATTTCAATCACTATATATGTAAATGAATTTCAATAATAATTTTGGTATCAATAATAATAATTTTAGTTATTAATAAAAATAAAGATTAAAATTTTAATGATGTTATGCTTTATTGTTGTTACAGTTATATTTTTTTGTATTTTATTATTAGTAATCATTTAATATGTTATCTTTATATTTTTTTAATTAAAATTATATCATTTTTTTAATATAATAAATTACTACCTCAACTGACTTAGGCGTGGTTTTTTTTGTTACTTTTCCTCTGTAAATATGATGAAAAGATTGCACGTTGTTTGAGAGGGGCACGTTCTTCTAGACTCTTGATTTGTGAAGTTCTAGACTTCTAGTGAATGGACCCAGTTAAACTCGTGCTCTATTATAAAAACTGATTAATCAAATTTGATGGCTAAATAACTCACTTCAATTGGTTGATTCGCACGGATATGATGACCCACCTCACCTGTCTGACTGCGTGATGTAGAGAATCCGCAATGCTGCCTTTTTACACAGCGTGAGGTGAAGCAAATCTGGGGACGCAACCTAATCCCCAGAAGCTCCAACCACTGCTAACCATAAAAGCACTACAATTCAACTTGCCTTCTCGCAATTTCTGGATCAAATTGGGGTAGTTTCAAGCTATGGAGGAGGAGGAAGCAAAGCAAGTGCCCGATATTGTGCTCAATTCTGGGCACAAGATGCCGGTGATAGGGATGGGAACGGCGACTGCTCCTCTTCCGCCGGCCGATGAGCTCACCGCCGTCTTGCTCGACGCCATTCGCATTGGCTACCGGCATTTCGACACTGCTGCTATCTATGGCACTGAACAGCCTCTAGGACAAGCCGTGGCCAAAGCTTTAGAGCAAGGTCTCGTCAAGAGTCGTGATGAACTGTTCATTACTTCCAAGCTCTGGAAACACTGACGCCCATCCCGATCTGTTCTCCCAGCTCTCCATACTACCCTCCGGTTTGTCTACTTCAGTCTTCCTCTGTTCTCAGCATATTTTCTCTGGCAAATACTGTGTCTTGTATATAAACTCAAGCCCATGCACTTGTACTGGTCCACGGGAGAAAAAGAAGTATTTCCTTGTTAGGTCAGGGGAGGGAAAGAGCAGTAGAAATTACTCTCCAGATGGAAACGACTAGAAAAGGAGTGATTTGCTGAAAACGTGAAGAATAATGTTCGGTTTGAGACATGAACTGAGATGGTTCAAATTTTTAATTAAGGTTTTCATGAGAATGAGCTTTTTCGGTTTTGGTCTAGGGAGCACAAGGTTATTAAAAGATCAAATCATATTCAACTAGACACGTCAGACCAAAAAAACCAGAAAACTACACACAACTGTCTTTGCCAAGGATGAGGAGACCTGCTTTATTTATTGCTTATTGATAGCACAACTTACTATAAATATTATATTTTATTTGATATTGACTTGTTGATGTTTTATTGTCTCTATTTATTCGTAGTACAACTTACCATTGCTTTAAGTCTTGTTTGCTTTCTGGGTTGGGTTTGTACAGAAATCTGGGACTGGGGTATGTGGACCTGTATCTGATTCACTGGCCAGTGAGGTTGAGACCAGGGGTTGAAGGTTTCAACTTCACTGGGGAGGACGTTCTTCCCTTTGACACAGAAGGAACATGGAAGGCCATGGAAGAATGCCACAGATTGGGCTTAGCCAAGTCTATTGGGGTCAGCAACTTTGGCACCAAAAAGCTCTCGCAGCTCTTAGATAATGCTGCAATCCCTCCTGCAGTTAATCAGGTGCCTATGTGCATGTGTAGATTCATTTTTTGTTTTACCTTTCTGTTATAAATTTTCCAATAAAAACATGGCTGATGTCCTTTGTTTTTTTAATTCAACGCTACTTAATAGTTATCATTCAATCAAGAATTTCGTAGTATATGCATAAAGAAATTCTGCTGTAATGGCTCATTCATTCTGACTTGGTAATGAAGAATGCTGGGTGGTGATTTTAGGTGGAAATGAACACATCATGGCGTCAGGGAAAACTGAGAGAATTTTGCAAACAGAAAGGGATCCATGTGAGTGCATGGTCCCCACTAGGAGCATACGGATTACGTTGGGGTTCCAATGCTGTGATGGAGAATCCTGTGCTTAAGGCATTTGCTGAGGCTAGAAACAAGAGTGTAGCTCAGGTTCAGTACCGCAGCTCATCACATGTCAAACTAAAATATTCCAAATGCAGCTTTCTCTTTGCCATCAAGTTCCATGCCAAAATCTTCTGGTATTTTGGTCTAAAATGTTTTCAAGGACTGAAATAGGACTTTCGTCAAAAATACTCACTGAGATATAACTTCTATTCCCTTCTGCGTGTCCCCATGATATTTTTCTTCAAATTGGTGCATGAAGCTATTTCGACGGATTTGAATTTTAAATCGGTTATAGGAAAATCCCAGGTTCCAAGGCCGCGAAACTTGTCAGAAAGTAGCCTAGCAAAGTGAAATTGAATACGTTTTGTTCTAATACCATGTGTTCTGTTGAGATGACAGAAAGGAGAAGTGAGGATCCTTCTCTAGAACTTAAATGAAAGCTGATTAACAGAATCAGAGCATCCGTAAATCATAATTTTTTTATTCTTTCTGACTCTGTTTGCAGATAGCACTAAGATGGATATACGAGCAAGGGGCTAGCGTTATCGTGAAAAGCTTTAACAAGGAGAGGATGAAACAAAACCAAGAGATATTTGATTGGGAGCTAAGCAATGAGGAATCAGACAAAATCAGCCAGATTCCACAACGCAGGATGTACGAGGGAACAATGTTCCTGTCTGAAAATGGACCTTACAAGTCCTTGGAAGAACTCTGGGACGGTGATATCTGAATCAAACCTTATTCATATGCGTACTTGTATCAGCGTAGATCTTTTACATTCAGAAAGTGAGAATATAGATAAGCAAAGAATGCATGAGGAGAGACTAAAGAGAGAACAGTAAATGAGTATAAGATGTGGATCATTTATAGCTACATTCTCTTGTACTACTCTCTCCATGTAAATAAACATATGAATGAACAAGATCCCATTTCCCATCTGTGTGAAGAAGAGGTGGCCCATCTCATGGTCGAGGCCTCTTCATTACTGAGCTTTTGCCTCTTTTAAGTTTTACTATAACCCAAAAATTACCCAAAAAATGACCCAAAATGATGACGAAGTGGGGAGGCAGCTATGAAGCCCATCATGCTTTTTCATGGTTTCTTTTCCATTTAATTAATGATCAATTCTTTTCTTTTCTTTTTGGATACTCAGACACAGATCTCGTGTCATTTACCTATTTGTTTGGCCCTTGGCAGATCTATTGATCTGTGAAATTTGTAAAGGTAGGCAACATCCGAGAATGGCGGCAGGTTGTTGTGTTCGAATACTCAATAACATGCAGTCCCACCCTTCAAGTTACATCATTAATAGAACAGCCTAACATAATATTTCCAATCAATTTGGGCTTTGTTCCCTTCTTAAATATATGTGTGCGTGATCAAGCATATTGCATATAGGCTATTCACAGAGAATACCACAACTCTTCCTTCACACACTGTATGATACTCCCAGAAAAAATGGTTGTGTACATGTAATAATATACCATACTTGAAAATCAGTGCGCGAACTAACCACCTGATTCAAACTATGCTCAAAATCACCCAACGGTGGTGACAAGTGACATCAAAGAACAAAGAACACCAGAAAAATGCCCCAAGTGACAATGACGCGACAAATGATTCCAACAAAATTTTTATTGGAGTCTGATGTGCCTTATATTTTCTAGATGAAAGTTGTAAACGTAACAGGTTCTCGCTTTGTAGAGGAAGTCCAAAGAAAAAAGAAAATAGTATTGCAAAGTTTGGTTAAAGATATGGCAGTACAAAAGTAGTCCCAAGAAGGACCTATTTTGGGATCTAACATGCTTCTCTGGAAGCTGAGTCCCACTGTCAGCTTTCCCTTATACATAAAGAGCCACAGAATCAATGTAATTCTCTGCACAATACCCCATGAAATGAAGACGATAACAGCTCTAAGGGACTCTTGTGAGGACAAGATGCCTGGCTACTCGCACTTACTGGATCGATATATGTGACGAACAAAGAGCAAAGCAGCACGGAAACCAACTGTTCCAAGCATCATAGCATATACAGGCCATGTATCCGAAGAAAAAAAATGAAGCCTGCATGAATCCAGACATATCAGAGCGAGCATAGTAGTAATACAAACAGTAGGCATAGATGAACAGGCCTGTTGATCCACAGCACAGGAATGACCTGTAAGGAAACCATAAGCATAGGTCAAGGGCAGTGAGTATATAATAAATTTCTCATAAACACCAGCTTTCATGTATATGACTAAATTGAGTATAACGGAGAGAAAGGGAGGTGAAATTTTAATTCAGACATTTTCTGTGATGGGTAGGTTTAAATCTAATATGCTCTCATAAAAAATGTTGGATCAAGAAAAGAATTGAAAGGAAAGAAAACTATTTATGTAAGTTTAATTTGAATCAAAGAAAATGTATAAATTAAAATTTCTCTTTGCTTCCTTCACTTTGAATGAGTTTTCAACTTGAACTGAACAGAAGCATGTGCTAAATAAATGCAGTCAATCTCACTAATAAACCATGATTTCCAAAAAACCCAAAAAAAAAAAAAAACTATTCAACAGGTAAATGGTCACGTAAGCTTTCACTTTTGCCGACTCCCATTTTCACAGGAGGATTGTGGTAACGAGGTCCACATATTCAGAATATAAGTCATACATAGAAATGGAGAGAATATAAAACTTTTTAATAACACATGAAAATTTCTATGTCCAATGTACTCATATCTTGTTGATAATTTTTTAAGAAAAAGTGTGTGTACTAGAATTGGTGATTCCCCTGGCCAAAAAAAAAAAAACGGTGAGTCCCTTGACAAAAAACAAAATGGCGAGTCCAGTTTTTATTCGTACTCTTGAGAGGGGAGGATGAGTTCTTTTGTTATAGTGCCAGATGATTTAACGAGTTTAATTTATAAGTTATTTTTAATTTAACTTTCGTTTATTATATATATATAATATATGTAAGTACAGTTTTTATTTTAAAAAAAGTGTGCTCATATGGATGGTAAGACGAGAGAGAATCAAAAGTGCTCACTAGCAACTTAAAGGACGTGAGAAAAACAAAACAACAACAAAAACCCCCCCCCCCCAAAGGGGCGATTGAGGAGTCGAGATACACCATTGCTAGAGAAACTCACATACAGACATACTTACTATACTCTTTACTTATTTGGAACTATAATTTGTAAGCATTATAAACATGTAAATTGAAATAAAACTCTCTTTATATATTTATCTCATACTATTATTTTATAAATTGTAATTAAAAAAATTAGTTATAAAACATTCCAAACAAGTTTATGATTCAAATTTATAATGGCATGTCTGAGAAAGTTATAAAAATGTTTGGTATCGGTTAGATTATAATCCTCAACAAAGACGCCTCCCTCATGGCTTCTTTCTAAAATTCCTTTTATCTCTGTGGTTTTTGTTTAACTTTCTATCTGTTTTATAACAACTATAACAAATTGCATTATTTTTTGTTGGATTTGTGAGCTAATCACATTAAGTTCTTTAATTTTTTTTTAAGTATGAGATTGCAAGTTTAATTCTTTATCAAGGGGAAAAAAGGGACCAAACACTGTTGAACCAAAAAACTTGTGAACTAGTTAGTAATCTAGTTTAGTTTGGTTGTTGAACTAGTATCAAACCAGTAAACTGGTAAAAACCTATAAAAATCAGTGTGAACCGGTTCATCACTGATGTGGGATGAATAAGTTGCTATAATCTTATTTTTATCATTTAACTATTAATATCTCAGTCACTAAATTTTAATGATGATTTTGGTATCAATGATTATTAATTTTGGTTATTAATAAATTATAAAAATCAAAATTCTTAATATTGTTATATTTTATTATTGTTACAAATAATCAAACTATTATTATATTTTCTTGTATTTTATTATTTTTAATTAAATTATATTATTTTAATATAACTGATTTGATTTGAGTTGACCTCTATCCTACCAATTCACCGTTACCCTTGCCTCAACCGACTTAGCATTCGTTTGGATTGGCGGGAGAAAAAGTAACTTATTTTCAATTTAACTTTTAAAAAAGTAAGATTGGGTAAAAGTTAGATTAGGTAATATAATTTATGTTTGGATTAACTTTTATAAAAGTCAGTTTGTAAAGTAGAAAAGTTGTTTGTATTATAATTGAATAAATAAGTTTAGTTTATAAAATGACCAAAGCGGTTATGATTTTTATTAAATAATAAAAAATGATTAAAAATATGCATTTACAAAATATAATAATTTTCAATTATTATAATAGGAAGAAGTTATATTTAATGAATAAAATACATTTAAATTAGAAATCATAATAATGTGAAAACTTTTGAACCAAATAATATTATATAATTAATTGGATGATATACTATGCATGATTTATGTAAATATAAAATGAAAAATAATGAAATGGTAAAATAACTAAAAAGGGTATGAATTTTATTAAATAATATTATCTCTGGTTCTTAATATAAGAACTAGTTAGAGGCTCAATTTGATCATAAATATAAGATCCTAATCTATTTTATCTCCAATATTTATCCATTTTGTCCCTAGGTAATTCTTAGGTTATAGTTATCACACATGTTAATGAGTTTTCGTTAAGAGGTAGCTTTCAATAGACATGATTTATGAGAGTGTTTTACAGAAGATAACAACTGTTTATTACATATAATTAATTTAATTAATTTTTTAAATATTCACAAATTAGCTATTTAGCTCTTATATTAATAATTAGTGTATATATATTATACTAATATGAAAATTTTGATGCTCATATTTTATACTAGATAGCATACAAGTCTAAGTTTGAATATAAGATAGTATAATGTGATTTAAAATAAATTCTTTTAAAGGTATGGGGTCCAACTTTTTTTTTTTTTTATCTTCTCTCTCCACTTTTCCAAAATTCATAAGCTTGAAATTTTTACTTATGACTTGTGGTAGTTTTTTATCCAAAAGTTGAATTGCTCCAGTGCCGTTACAAACACACCGAATTTCATTCAGACTGCACACGTTTTGTCTCAATAAATTATTTTTCTCCCATTGAAACGCTGAAGCAAACAGGCGCTTACACGTAGTTTTCTTGTTCCTTTTCCTCCGTAAATATGATGAAAAGATGGCACGTTGATTTGTGAAGTCTAGACTTTTAGTGAATGGACCAAGTTAAAAGTGTGCTCTATTATAAAAACCGATTAATCAAATCTGATGGCTAAATAACTCACTTTATTGGTTGATTCGCATGGATATGATGAGCCCACCTGGTCTGACTGGGTGGTGTTGCGAATCCGTAATTCTGTCTTTTTCCAGAGCGTGAGATGAAACAAATCTGGGAACGTAACCTGACCGCCAGAAACTCCATCCCCCACTAACCATAAAAGCACTACAATTCAACTTGCCTTCTCGCAATTTCTGGATCAAATTGGGGTGGTTTCACGCTATGGAGGAAGCAAAGCAGGTGCCAGATGTTGTGCTAAATTCTGGGCACAAGATGCCGGTGATAGGGATGGGAACCGCGACTGCTCCTCTTCCGCCGGCCGATGAGCTCACCGCCGTCTTTCTCGACGCCATTCGCATTGGCTACCGGCATTTCGACACTGCTGCTATCTATGGCACTGAACAGCCTCTAGGACAAGCCGTGGCCAAAGCTTTAGAGCAAGGTCTCGTCAAGAGTCGTGATGAACTGTTCATTACTTCCAAGCTCTGGAACACCGATGCCCATCCCGATCTTGTTCTCCCAGCTCTCCATACCACGCTCCGGTTTGTCTACTTCAATCTTCCTCTGTTCTCAGCATATTTTCTCACGAAAATACTGTATCTTGTATATACTCAAGCACATGCACTGGTACTGCTCTACGGGAGAAAAGAAGTATTTCCTTGTTAGGTCAGGTGAAAGAGAAGTAGAAAGACTTGAGAAGGAGTGATTTGCTGAAAACGTGAAGAATAATGTTCGGTTTGAGACATGAACTGAGATGGTTCAAATTTAATTAAGGGTTTCATGAGAATGAGCTTTTTCGGTTTTGGTCTAGCCAGTACAAGTTTATTTAAAAGATCAAACCATATTCATCTAGACACGTCAGACCGAAAAACAAAGAACTATACACACTATCTTTGCCAAGTATGAGGAGACCTGCATTATTTATTGCTTATTGACACTACAACTTACTATAAATATTATATTTTATTTGATATTGACTTGTTGATATTTTATTGTCTCTATTTTATTCGTAGTACAACTTACCATTTTTTTAACTCTTGCTTGGCTTTCTGGGTTGGGATTGTGCAGAAATCTGGGACTGGAGTACGTGGATCTGTATCTGATTCACTGGCCAGTGAGGTTGAGACCAGGGGTTGAAGTTTTCAATGTCACTGGGGAGGACGTTCTTCCCTTTGACACAGAAGGAATATGGAAGGCCATGGAAGAATGCCACAGATTGGGCTTAGCCAAGTCTATTGGGGTCAGCAACTTTGGCACCAAAAAGCTCACCCAGCTCTTAGATAATGCTGCAATCCCTCCTGCAGTTAATCAGGTGCCTATGTGCATGTGTAGATTCATTTTTTGTTTTGCCCTTTTGTTATAAATTTTCCAATAAAAACACAGCTGATTTCCTCTGTTTTTTCAATTCAACACTACTTAATAAGTTGTCATTCAAGACTTTTGTAGTATATGCATAAACAAATGCTACGGTAATGGCTCATTCATTTTGACTTGGTAATGAAGAATGCTGAGTTGTGATTTTAGGTGGAAATGAACACATCATGGCATCAGGGAAAACTCAGAGAATTTTGCAGGCAGAAAGGGATCCATGTGAGTGCATGGTCCCCACTAGGAGCATACGGATTACGTTGGGGTTCCAATGCTGTGATGGAGAATCCTGTGCTTAAGGAAATTGCTGAGGCTAGAAACAAGAGTGTAGCTCAGGTTCAGTACCGCAGCTCATCACATGTCAAACTAAATATTTCCAAATGCAGCTTTCTCATTGCCATCAAGTTCCATACCAAAATCTTATTTTGGTATTTTGGTCTAAAATGTTTTCAAGGACTGAAATAGGACTTTCATCAAAAATAGTCACTGAGATATAACCTCTATTTCCTTGTGCATGTCCCCATGATATTGTTCTTCAAATTGCTGCGTGAAGCTATTTCGAGAGATTTGAATTTTAAATCGGTTATGGGAAAATCACAGGTTCCAAGGCCACAAAACTTGTCAGAAAGTAGCCTAGCAAAGTGAAATTGAATACTTTTTGTTCTAATACCATGTGTTGTGTTGAGATGACAGAAAGGAACAGTGAGGATGCTTCTCTAGAACTAAAACGAAAACTGATTAACAGAATCAGGGCATCCTAAATCATAATTCTTTTATTCTTTCTGACTCTGTATGCAGATAGCACTAAGATGGATATACGAGCAAGGGGCGAGCGCTATTGTGAAAAGCTTTAACAAGGAGAGGATGAAACAAAACCTAGAGATATTTGACTGGGAGCTAAGCAAGGAGGAATCAGACAAAATCAGCCAGATTCCACAACGCAGGATGTACGAGGGAACAATGTTCCTGTCTGAAAATGGGCCTTACAAGTCCTTGGACGAACTCTGGGACGGTGATATCTGAATCAAACCTTGTTCATATGCAGCTTAGTACTCGTATTAGTGTGAATATAGATAAGCAAAGAGTGCATGAGGAGAGACTAAAGAGAGAACAGTAAATAAGATGTGGATAATTTATAGCTATATTCTCTTGTACTACTCTCTCCATATAAATAAATATATGAATGGACAAGATCCCATTCCCCATCTATTACTTGGATAGTTCCCGGTCTCTTTTTTTCCCTGGTACATTGCTTTCCGTTCTCGTAAAACCAGATATAGAGCCAGGGTTTGTGTGAACAAGAGGTGGCCCATCTCATGGTTGAGGCCTTGATTTCACAGGGAAGCCAGGGCCTTTCATTATTGAGCTTTTGCATGTTTTAAGTTCATTCACGGAGTGGGAAGACAGCAGCGATAAAGCCGAACATGCTTTTTCATGGTTTCTTTTTCATTCACTTAATGATCAATTCTTTTCTTTTCTTTTTGGATGCTCAGACACAGATCTCGTGTCATCCACATATTTGTTTGGCCCTTGGCAGATCTATTGATCTGTGGAATTTGTAAGGCAGGCAATATCCGAGAATGGCGGCACGTAGTCGTGTTCAAATACTCAATGATATGCATTCCCACCCTTGAAGTTACATCATTAATAGAATAGCCTAGCATAACATTTCCCATCAATCTGGGCTTTCTTCCCTTCTTAAATAACAGTTGGTTTTACTTTTCTGAAAAATAATCAAAATATATCACTATATAATCAACATATCACTATATATGTGTGCGTGATACCAAAATAAAAAGTTGTCTACATGTAAAAATACACCATACTTGAAAATCGGTGCACGAACTAACAAACCTGATTCAAACTAAGCTCAAAATCACCCAGCGGTGGTGACAAGTGACAACTAAGAACAAGGAATCCCAGAAAAATGTCCAAAGTGACAACAATGATGCCACAAATGATAGCAACAAAATTTTCATTAGTCTGATGTGCCTCATTTTCTAGATAAAAGTTGTAAAGGTAACAGGTTCTCGCTTTCTAGAAGAAGTCCACAAAGAAAAAAGAAAATAGTATTGCAAAGTTTGGTTAAAGAGATGGCAGTACAAAAGTAGTCCCAAGAAGGACCTATTTTGGGATCTAACATGCTTCTCTGGAAGCTGAGTCCCACTGTCAGCTTTCCCTTATACATAAAGAGCCACAGAATCAATGTAATTCTCTGCACAATACCTATGAAATGAAGACGATAACAGCTCTAAGGGACTCTTGTGAGGACAAGACGTCTGGCTACTCGCACTTAATGGATCGATATATGTGACGAACAAAGAGCAAGGCAGCACGGAAACCAACTGTTCCAAGCATCAAGAAGAAGAAACCATAGCATATACAGGCCATGTATCCGAAGAAAAATGAAGTCTGCATGAATCCAGACATATCAGAGCGAGCATAGTAGTAATACAAACAGTAGGCATAGATGAACAGGCCTGTTGATCCACCGCACAGGAATGACCTGTAAGGAAACCATAAGCATGGGTCAAGGGCAGGAGTATATAATAAATTTCTAAACACCACTATCTGCCCACCTTGAACACAAAACACAAATAGAAACAGTGGGACACAAGACATAGAAGATCATCACTTTGTGTTAATGACAAAATGAATTAGCCTAGAAGAAGATCAACGTTTACGCAACAAGCAATTTTATAGACCCATCAGGAAATCAAGTGCCGAAGCATAGCTTGCCAAAATTACTAACAAACAAATAACCATGAGTCAATTAGCTGCCAAATCAGATAGCATGCATAAAAGCAAATCAATAAGGAAAATCGTGGCACGTAGTAGTATATTCATACCTCCACCACCATTCATGGTCCTCAGCAGCAAGCTGGAAATATGTCAGTGCCACGGTAATGAAAGCAGTAACAATCAACAGTATGATGAAGACAATGAACAGGATGCTATATATGGTGTAAATCCGGTGACCCCAGACGCTTGCAAATATATAGTAAAGTTCGATGTATATAGCACTGAAAGGCAAAAATCCTGCCATTGCCATCTGGGGAATTGTTCCACGATACCATGGCAACGGTGGAATCTCCCTGGGATATTTAGTGGTTCGGCAAGGAGCTTGGAACTCTGACTTGCTATTCTTTCCAGCAATCCCACCCAACACAAGTAGAGGTGATGTTACCAGGGTCCATATGAGAACTATCACCACAATTGTGCCAAATGGAAGAGCAGCAGTAGCATTGTAAGCAATTGCTACTGTATTCAGAAAGCAAAATGTAAGGAACAGAGGTCCACAGAAAAGGCATCCAGTTAAAAGTAGATTTCTAACCTGCCATGACAAGAGGGCAATTATATAAGAATACAAGATCAACAAAAATCAAATTCAAGTTTAATCAGTTCAGGACCAAATTGCGAAGAAAATTCTTAAGCACGCACCCAATTTGTTCCTTCTAGCTGACAGTAGAAGGAGGTTGCAGTGTAGCCAGCAATCCCAGAAGTGAGTGCATATATGACAACAAGTGCAGTAAACAGAGCTCCTCGATTGTATGGATAAAATACACCAACAAGTGCCAGAATGAATATGAATATGGTGCTGCAAATCATGCATATATGCAATTTATTTTCACAAAATCATGAGGACAATATGACAGAATAACTTCACAGAGGTTTGCCTCTGTGGTTGAGACGTTGCATTGAAAGGAGCTAAAAGATACTTACAGTGTAAACAGCTGGGTACCAGAGCCAAGAGCAGCTGCAAATAGAGACTTGAACTTAGGAAACCTAAACACATCTCCATGGATGTACTTCCAACCAGTCTCTTCCTGGTCCTCAGCAGATTCTTCATCATGGGCATATCTTTCAGAAAGACAAACAATTGGTCAGTAAAGTGAATAAAGATTCCCCAACAGTCACAACAAAAATAAAAATGGATGAACAGTTCTTACTTGACAAAATCATTCTTAAGGACTCGCATGAGAATGGTTGCCAGAAACCCAGTTAGAAGAAGTACTGTCACACATGAATTTATGATCGAGAACCAATGGATCTCCAAATGATGGGGCAGTGAAGAAGATTGAGAGTACTTGTCCATACGCTTCTCAAAAGGAGTAGTAGTCTCCTTCCACTTTACAGTATACAAAAATTCCACATCAACCTCTCTATCCTCTGTAAGGTCCACAAGTGCATTTGGATCTGTTCGTACATTGATCTCAATAACACGGTCCTTGTTATAAAAAATTTCAAAGTGAATCTGTTTGTACAGGTAGTACTTATAATCACTAGGGTCTTTTCCATCCTTATCAATTTTTCCTATGAAACCCCAAATAGGTAGATCATCATAATACATCTGAAAGTAGTAGTCCTTGCGTACAGCAGACCGAAACTTGGCCACATCTTCTTTAGTGAGTTTCTTTTGACAAACTACTTCAGAATCTTTATCCTTCAGGAATTCAAGTTTATAAGGGGCACTCACTAAACGATCACCATTCAATACTTCTCCAAGAGCTTCCTTTTTCTCCTTCACATGCTCTGCAAGCAGCGTCAAAACAATAAGATGACCACTAAAACATGGCAAGTCAATGGAAAAGGAGAGTTCTGAGTGCCCAAAACCAACCTGGTAAACAGAATGCAAGATCGAAGTAACGGTAGGTTTCACTGAAAAGAAAAAGAGCATAGTTATTACATATCAACGCCTCATTCATGATGAACCTCATTCGAACATTGATTTAACTGTTCCAAACAAATATAAATCCTGCCAGCAAGAGACACACACGGACCGAGAGACAGATGTTTTAACAAAGTCAATCTAACATTGAGGACTTACCAGTAATTCGTAACCCATTTCCACCATAGCAACTAAAATAAATTTCATTACTTTGGATCATAGCAATAGATCCAGCATTCGGAGATCACATACATGTTCAACAACAAGATCCCACATCCCCATGTGTAAGTCCCATGATTCTAATGTCAGGCAACGTAACAAGTTTCAAACGGATAGAAGAGAACATAAATCATAGAACGTATCTGCACCTGACACTCCAGAACATGATAACAGCATTTCCCAGCTACGCATAACGGAAGCATAGCAATATCAGGGATCAAGTAAAGTGCAACAATTTGCATTATATACTGTCCCCAATCTTATCACTCTGAAACATCAGACCAAAATCTTTGGGCAATTCACGTTTTCCGGCAGTATAATTGAGATAAAAGGAGGATCGGGTAAGCGGATTTCTAATTCAAACACTATCGCTCAGAATGAACTTAGATCCAGCTGAAGATAAAGATGCTTGTGAACCCAGACATAATCCCGCGGGAAAAAAAAAATCATGACAAAGAAGCACAGAAATTATATCCGAAATTTTCAGACAGAAATGGTAGATCGAGCCATCGTTTACCTGGGATTATGAAAAGGCCCAACTTTGTTAGCGTAAAGAGGCACCAGATCTCCTTCCTTATAACGATGATCTGATGCATCTGATCTCACTTGGGTCACATCCAGAAGAACGAACACAAAAGCGATGAACAACACCGCCACCGCCCTCCCCATCGTTCACCTTTCCCTTCAAACCAAGGGACCTAAAGTAAACCCAAAATAAAAGAAAATCACAGGGGGGAGAGAGGGAGGGAGGGAAGAATAAAGCTCTACGAAAGTCCGCGAAACGGAAAGGGGCTTATAAATGAAGGAAACGTTAGCAGAAGAAGGAAGAGGTGAGGTTTGGCTTTTGTTGGTATAACAGTGACAGAGACTCGGCGCCTCACTGAAATATTTGATGTTTCACCTTACAGTGCGAAACCGTTACTTTATGGCTCAGCCACCGACGCAACGGTGTCAACCGTGGTCTGCTCTTGCTCTCTCGGCGTGGTGGGGGTGGTTTTTTTGTCAAAAAAATATGGGTAAAAGTAGGGAAAATGACCCCAAAAAAAAAACCATGAAAATTACAAAATCGCCAAATCAGGTATTCTTACAAAAGTGCAAAGAAATCGAACCAAACACTAAATTGGTTGAAGTGGTGGTGGTAATTCAAACCAAAATCAATCCAAAATCAAATTAGTCATATTAAAATAATATAACTTAATTGAAAATAACAAAATAAAATAATATTAATAATCACTAATAACAATATATAAGAAAATATAACAATAGTTTGATTTGCAACGGTAACAAGATACAACAATATTGAAGATTTTGATCTTTATGATTCCTCAATAATTAAAATTAACAGCCGTTGATACCAAAATCATCATGAAATTTTATTCAGATATTTGGAACTAGATGAGAAAAAATAGGACAAATAACAACATAATCAGCCCATCATCAGTTCTTTTTGATTTGATAGGGTTAATACTGATTCAATTTCTAACCAGTTTATTACTTAAACCAAACCGGATTACTGACCGATGAACTAGTCAATAGTAAAGTATTGTCAAATCCTGTTAAAGTATGGTAATGGATCCTTATTTGAAATTTATTAATTTTTAGGGGTTTTTTGTCCTTCTCCCTTAAAATTAATATCTATATATATATATATTATCTACTAGTTTATATTATTTTTACGTGCGTTGTTACACTAAGTAGATAGATGGTGACCTAGTTATCTAATTATACAAATATATAATTTTTTATTTTTTATTTTGATAAAATTAAATAAAAATCCTCATGATTTATATAATACGTGCGTGTTAGCTTAATTTAAATTCATTCAATTCAATTATATCATGTTAAATATAATTTTTTTTTATATTATCATCCAGCATCCCGTACTTTTTCTAAATCTTATTACTTGATATATGAGCAGTCAACTAATCTGATTCGAAGTTTGTGGCGTTCCTTCTCTATAAAGATATCGAGATTCAAAAAAATCTAATAGAACCTTTTATCATCAGACTAACTATTTATATATAATTCTAGGTTTCGCATAATGTGGTTTCTTATTCACGAAGCGTAAACACTCACATTACCCCAAAAAAAAAAAAAAAAAGTTAAGCGTCATGTGAACTCCTTATGACATAAGATATGCAGTTCTAAACGCATGTTCTGCTCATTTTTTATTATTATTCATCCCTTAGATAAATTAGCTCAATGCCCTGCTTTTGCGGCTTCCGATTTACCAGTTTCCTGAATGTGATCCCAGATTCAAAATCACAAATGAAAGCCAATACTTTCACCTACAAGGCCATAACCAATTCACAGGGCTCTACCTAGCCCATATTGGGGAGGCCCCCCTTTCGCCCTGTAAAAGTAAAAGACTACTAACAAGAGTCAGTTACGGTTTATAACTCACAAGGTTACACCCAACTGCCGATGTGGGACCTTGTGGTGCGATCTGTAAGTACATCTGTAAGCGCTCTTTGAGTCTAGAGGCATTCCCTGACCCTGGTAGCTCCTGGAAAACTCACCTCTTTATGTAAAAAAGAAAAGAAAGTAAAAGACTGCGTATCATGTTACTTAACTCACTGAAATTGGGTCCAACGCATGTAGCAACCCAAAGTACAATTCTTGTTAAGAAATATGTCTACAGTTAGTACTTAATAATGCCTCAACTAGAATTAATTTAGTAAAAGATACGTATGTTTAGGAAAAAAAATCACTTTAAGTGTGCTTTTATTTTTTTAACTTTAAACAAGTTTTATTTTGGTTCCTTAATATTATTATGTGCTTAAACAAAGGTTTGCGTATCACTGACAATTTAATCTGTCTTTCAATAAATCATATATTATATAAATTATAATTAATTAAGCTTCATTTATATTATTTCAAATACGAAGCCCCAACCAAAGTCATGTGAAAGACAACAGGACTAAGATCATATTAAATCTCAAAAAATTACGATACCCAAGAAGTGATGTAAAATCGTTATGTTAGAGCGTCTCACAAACAATATGGCAAGCGAGCCAATACGCACAACCATTAGTTTCCTTAAACTCGTGCCTAGCAGTGATAGTCCTAGGAGTTCCACTACTGTGTTTGGCCGAAATAAATGGAGAAGCCTTTTAGCCAATTAACTTCCATGTTTCATCTCTTATTAGACCACTGCAAGTTGCAGTGCCATTAGGATTAAGAGAGCCATTGATGTCCAATCTAATCTAGTTGTTTATTTGGATTGGATTGGACCATCTTGAGTTAGATTGACGGTTCAAACTATCGGGTTTTTGCATACTCTCTGTTTAGCAGTATAAAGATTCCTGTGACAACAATAATAATGATGTCATAGAATGAAGGTTATGAAATTACATATAGTTAAACAAATAATAAAGGGAAAATTCTATAAAAAGATATTTAAATAATCAAAATTCTTATTTTAGTCATTAAATTTAAAATCCCTAATCATGTCACATGAATCAAAGAAGGATTTTAAAATTTTATACAACAATAGAATTTGACAAATTTCATGACAAAAAATGAGGAGTTGAGTTATTTAAATGTCTTTTTAAGAGATTTTTCAATAATAAACTGATAATTATGAAATTAAATTGATTAAAATGTAATGAAAATCTATTTATTTCTTTTATAATAATAATAATTGGTTCTAAAAAGTATCCAAGATTTGGCAAAGTTAAAAATAATCATAGAAGAAAGCAAGAGGAAACAAGGATAACTTTTATTCTGGAGTATTCTTACTGTATTTATCTTTATGTCATTGTGTGAGAAATAATTACTCTATTTTAATAACTTGCATTTATATATTATCATGATTTTTATTTTACTATAATATATATATTCCTTTATTTTTTGACAAATCAAAATCTTCAAATCAAAAACTAAATTAAATTAAACTGTATTTAATGATCTTGTGTGAATTTCATTGAGCCGTCAGAGATAAACAATAACAATTTCTTTCAGATCATTTGATTTTTTTGTTAATAATTAATTCAAAATACGATAATATTGTTTTATTAAATTAAAATATTTAATTAAAACCTGGCATGCGAGTGCTCTAATTTATCAAAATAAATTGCAAGTAACGTTCTCTTTCGTTAGGCTGTCCATTTTAAATGTTTCAAGCAGGAGCCAGATTTTCCAGCATATACCAGATAATTTTTTTTTTGAGCTGAAGCATATGCTAAATAACTAAAAAACCAATATTATGCTTTAAAAGGTCAAGTTGTATTAAAATTGGAATTAACTCGTAATTAGAATGCATTGCAGAGTGATAACACACACTATTATAATGAAGCATTTTATAATGTTATACCGTGCAGTATATACATACATTATATTCCCACCCCTCTTTATCACTCTAATGGCTGTTTTTGAGAAATTTTGGCTTCTGTTCACTAAGGAGGTGTTTAGTAACATTGAAAAGTGTTTCTCAGAAACATTTTTTCATAAAATGAGACAAACTCTTCCACATATTTATTTTGTAAACCGTAAAAGTACTTTTGAAATCATGGTTTGGTTTCCATTCAAACACTCCTTAAAACAATAATAATAACACAAATAATAAAATAGTTTTATATATATATGTGGACAATACTTATATCAAGTTTCTTATATTTATTATTTTAAATTCTCTAATGACATATAACCATGTCTCTTATTTTTAAAATATTAATATTTAATAGTATTTAGTTATAAATCACACGAAACCAAAAAAGATACATGATTATGTATGATTAGAGAACATGACAAAATGAATATAAAGAGTTTGATTTAAGCTTTATTTCTATATATATAAAATAAACTAAGGATGTATTGGGAAAATTTTTAAACATTCTGATGTACGAGTATTAATTATATCATACAGATTTTTTTGGTGAAAATATTATATAATTTAATTGTTACAAATCTGAACAACAAATAAAAAAGAACTAGGAGATTAGAGAATACACGCACACGTATGTATATGTGCGCTTGTGTATCAAAGAATTTTGTGCGCTTGTGTATCAAAGAATTTTTCTTGATACGAAATTTCATTGAAAGGAAATTAAGTTGCTTCGAACACTAATGCAATGCCGGTCTTAATTTTAAAATTATGAATGAAAAAACCCTAACAGAAGATGCTTAGCCTTCCAAATGGTGCAGAGATTATTGCAAACGACTTAAACCTTAAAATATCGTAATTGGCGAATATATGTTAGCATCTCACCAGCCTCGGTACCACCTCCAAAATTTTCAGTACAGCGGCAAGGCAAGGCAAGGCAAGGCAGCCCATAGAAGCAGCGACCCACCACCCACCACCGCCAGGTGCTCTCCCACCTCCTCCGTCTGCTTGCGTATTTCTTCCCTTTTCCTATGTTTTTTTTTTTTCACTTTGTTTTGGGATTTCAAACTTTCTTTGTTCGTCATTCTGGGGCCCATTTGTTTCCTCTTCACATCTTACTCCAAAACCCAGGTAATCATTTTGCTCCGTAAATGTCAGATCTTGATTTTATGTGGAAATTAGGTTCTAGCTTTTTGTGACCAAGAAGGTTGTGTGAGAAATAAATCCCGCTCTGAAAAGCTCAGGAATTTCCTGTTTACTGGAGGGCTCAAGGAGAAGGAATTCCTTGCAACATGGATTCCCATTCTGTAGATTTTGGGGTAAATATGTTTGTGTTGGTGCCGGATCGGTGCTGAGAGTAGTTTCTTTCCACTCTTGGAGCTTGGCCGGCACCTTGTAATGATGGATTTTGAAACCTAGGCTTCGACATTCTCGAGAAATCAATTTGGACGAGTTTGCTCTTCTTGATTGCTGGAAATCTGTTCGAATAGAAACAATAATATAAACCTCTGAATGGTTTGCTGTTCCGTTTAATCAGGGTACAAAGGAGACAAAATGCGGCCACTTGGTTGTGCTTGATTCGGGGTAAGCTTTTCCACTTTCTCGACTCAAAATGGCTTGATGGGTTCCCACCACTTTTAAAAGTTTCGTCTTTTCTCTACACTCAAATTCATCAGGAAAGATTGATGTTGTGACCTTGTGCCTTTTTCTTCTTTTTTGGAATTTTGAATGAGCTATTAGTTTGGGGTTTTCTGAAATCTGGTTATATCTATTTTTCGTTTGAGTCTAGGTTTGTTGAGCTTGATAATGGCGGACACAAACTCTGTTGAAGTTATATTGGACTTTCTGAGGAAGAATCGTTTTACAAGGGCTGAAGCAGCATTGCGTGGGGAGCTTAATAGCCATCCTGACTTAAATGGCTTTCTTGAGAAGCTTTCCTTGGAAGAAAAGGCCTTGCATAGTAATTCAGAAAATGACAACAAGGGGAGGCCAGTTGTAGAAGTTCAAGGGTCAGGTTCTCACAATACCGTTGAAGTGTCAAAAGAACTCATTGTGAAGGAAATAGAGTGTGGGACTGGTAGGAATGAAACTGAACGCAAATGGAACAATGTACCTTCTATTGGGGAACGGAATAAATTAAATGAAGTGGTTGGGACAAGTGACAAAAGTTCAGCTTTCTCTAAAAGTTCAGAGGACGGGGTGCTGGATTTATACTCGTGGAAGTTCAATCCTGGCAATGGTCCCGTGGAGCCTTTCCAAAATGATGTGGGCACAAGTTCCAATAATTGTTTTAAGGGTCCGTCATCTCAGCAGTCAAAATATCAAACAAGTGAAGCTCTTGATGTGTCCAGCACCGTTGCAAAATCTGGAGGGGAAAATACTGTTTCCACTGATAAGAAAGCCTCATGGCTTGGAAGTAGTATTACTAGAGCATCTGTGGAACAAAAGCATCAAAGCTTGCAAGCCAAAGAACCTAGGGAATCTGATCGGCAGCTTAAATTTAACAATTCATCTTTTAAAGAGAACTTTGCAGATAATCCCTGGTCAACATCTGATGAGAATGTTAATTCATCTTCGGACATTTGGAGAGACTGTTCCGTCAAGACTGTTTTCCCCTTCTCTAAGGGTGACGTTTCTTCACGTTGTGATAATGCACCTTATACAGACAAGAAAGAGGAAAAAAGAAGGGCGGATATAAGTGATATTCGTGCATCAATAAAAGAGCAAGTAGATGAAGTTGGTCGAGCTATATACTTAGGCAAGTCACAAGGCAGTTCAGAACAGAAGACTATTGGTAGCATAAGTTTCCCTCTTGCTCCTGGGAACCAGAAGGAAGAATTTCCTAGGCTTCCTCCTGTTAGACTAAAGTCAGAGGATAAGCCTTTGGCTATTAACTGGGAGGAAAAGTTTGAGCGTGATGGACCTGCTTCAAGGGTAGCAGGTGCTGATGGCTCCTTAATCATTGGATCATATCTGGATGTGCCTGTCGGACAAGAAATTAATCCTTCAGGTTAGCTCATATATGACACTTACTGTATGCTATCCATTATTCACTAGTGATATCTGAATTTCAATTAGCAGACTCTCTTTTTTTCTTATGTGTGTGTATGTGTCTGTTTTAGCTGTTGGATTAGTTAATTAGTCATGATTTTAGTTAATGTTGTGGGCTTAGTGGAACCTTTACCCCTCGCTGGACTTGGGATCTAGTGTTCTTATCTATTCTTTTGTTTGTTCCTTTATACTTACATTTCAAGTTTTGATTTGGCGATATATTGTAAAGCCGATGTGATTTGAAGCTTTATTCTCTTGATGTATTGTGTGAAAATTTGATCAGTTGCCTTGATGATTTTTAATAGCGTGGATGATTAGATTGATTTGCACTTTGGTATTTCTCTCACCATTCTTTTGTAATTTATCTCTATATCTTATCTGTTTCAAAGAGGAAGGTTTTCAATGAGAATATATCATTAAGGCAGCTTATGGGGTCAATGAGTATGCTAATGTTGTTTCAGAATTAAAGGAGGAGAATTCTTATTATTCACTTGTGCGGCTTGCGCACACATATAGAGTTGAATTCAATTTGGAATCCCATGAAATCAGGAAAAGATAATGCGAATAATAACAATAAAATAATTACTAAAAACTGACTCATTCTAATTAGGTCCAAACTAGGTTGAACTTAAACTAATTGGGCTGAAGTAGATAGCCCAACATGTCTTCCAACAGCTAATCCTGCGGTTCACAGTAGGATTTGCGATAACGCTTTGTGTGAATTTGAGGACTGTAAGCTGATAGCTCTTCACGAGCCTTGGATATCTAATTGCCCCTTTTTGGTAATGTATTGCTACTTGAACTGTGTAGAATACATGTTTTGTTTGTTATTTAAGAAAGGGAAGCTTTAAATCACACAACTTAGGAGGGAATAATGAGAAGATTATATGTTTAGTCAACAATAATATTGTTAGAGAAAAGTTGCAGAAAATGTGAATTGACTGCAATCCTCATGCTCCCTGCTAGGAGGCTGTTTGTAGTTGAGTTAACTGTGCAAAGGATGAAATTATTTGGCAATGTTCCTGATAAGTACAGTATGCATTTGTGGATTTCAATGGAGATTGGATTATAAATAAATTTATTGATTATTGATAGCTTTCTCATAACAAAAACTTTGTAAAATTTTTATTCTCTCAGTCATTGTTTCCTTTCCTTTTAAAACAAGCTTGTTATTCAACATGTAAAGACACTAATCCATAGTTCACTGTAACTATGGTGGTTGAACTGATAGTAATTATATATATCATGTAAACATTTAATACAACAAGTTATATCAACTAATAATTAAGCCAAAAACTAGTATCATAGGTGAGTTTTCTTTAACTATATGCAAATTCATCCTTTCTCATCTACTTAGCTTTTGGGTGGCTATACCATTTAAAGCGCTGTAGGGCCAACTCCTCTCTTGGCAAGATTAGGCTCTCCTTATTAAATTAATGTTTTGCACCCAAAGAAACGGAGTCTTTTTATGGAAAAAGTGTCTTTTGCCATATTTTAGAGCATTCATGCCCCTTCTGAGACTGCATTGGAAGAAGCTATAAAACACAAGCACGCTTCAGTGAGCTCCATAAACTCTATGCACTATTCTGACTGCGGAAATTCTCATGCCACGGGGTGAATGGAGTAAGAAGCAGTAGAAGAGGTAGAAGATGATGAGGCTGGATTGAAGCTGAGCATTGCCATGGATGTGGCTGAGTGCTCTGCTTATGCATCTTACTTAGGAGACCGGGGGCCCCTCTTAACATTTTCCTAGTCACAGCAAGGAGCTCTTCCCATGGCTTTTCTCCGTTAGACCCAAAACTAGAACAAGTGAGGTAGGACATATCAGACTCAAGCAAGGTCTCTCTATTAGAGGAAGATGCTGTGGGAAAGAACCTTTAGTCCCATATCAAATACAAATGGGGGGCCTATAGAAGCAATCCAGTGCCTTCTTGAATTGGTCAACTTGTTGGTTTGGCTGGTTTTATGCGTCAGCCAGTTTTTGATTGCTTTCGCTGGTTTATGATGATTTTTCAGTTGGTCAGTTTTCAAGGCCAACCAGACTAGAATCCTGGCTGGTTTACTGGTTTTACAGTCTGGTTTCATAAACTCTGTTTCCCCTGCATATCTATGTATGTAATATGATGGCGGTGAAAGGAAGATTCATTTGATTTTAAAATGCTGGTTTTCAATTTTTCTTTTTTTGCACTGTTTGTTCCAGTGCATTTCCTATTGCATATGCTCTCTAAAGTAATGTACGATATGCAGCGTAATAGATGATTAATTTGCCACTGATCTTATTATATGCTATATTTCTGGTTCTGATTCCTAATTTTTTATATCTGATTCTGTCTACCGTGCACACTTCTTCTGAAGACTAGGTTTGACCTTTGCATATGTACTCCAGGTATGAGGAGGGCTACAGGGGGCAGTTGGCTCTCTGTAAGTCAAGGGATAGCAGAGGATACATCTGATCTTGTGTCTGGTTTTGCTACAGTTGGTGATGGATTGAGTGAATCTGTTGATTATCAAAATGAATATTGGGACTCTGATGAATATGATGATGATGATGATGTTGGGTACATGAGACAACCTATTGAGGATGAATCCTGGTTTTTGGCGCATGAAATTGATTACCCTAGTGATAATGAAAAGGGGAATGGGCATGGAAGTGTTCCAGATCATCAAGACAGAGGTCCAGCCAAAGATGATGACGATGACCAATCTTTTGCTGAGGAGGATTCTTACTTCTCTGGAGAGCAATATCTTCAAGCAAAGAATGTTGAACCAGTCACAGCTTCTGATGATCCTATTGGTCTAACAGTAACTGAAGTGTATGACAGAACTGATGGGGGTGATCTAATGGCTCAATATGATGGGCAATTAATGGATGAGGAAGAATTGAATCTCATGCGTGCAGAACCTGTCTGGCAGGGCTTCGTCACTCAGACAGATGACCTAATCATGCTTGGAGATGAGAAGGTTCTTAATGAGAGTGGAAGATTGCGACTTGAGGATATGGATGATGATCACCATGGTTCCATTAGGTCAATTGGAGTGGGGATCAACAGTGATGCTGCAGATATTGGCAGTGAAGTGCGTGAAAGTTTGGTTGGTGGTAGCAGTGAAGGGGATTTAGAATATTTCCGTGACCATGATGTTGGACTTAGTGGCCCTAGACACCCTCATGACCTGAATAAGAAATCTATCAATAAATTGAGCAAATATAGGAAGAAAAATGATAAGAGTGAATCAAATAAACATGTCATTGAGGATGATAAAGCTACATTCTTGCAGATGAAACCTCATACTGATGGGTTCTCATTTCCCCTATCCCTGAAAGATGGTCCAACAATTCAGGCTGGCACTAGTATGCCCCCTTGGTCAAACTGCAATGCTGATGAGAATGATGACAGTCTTAATGCACTTGTGGGATCTGATGATAAGCTTGCTTTATGGAGGCGGGGTGATTCTTCACCCATGAAAAGTTCTAGGGATGAAAATAATGCTAATGTAAGGTCCTCTAACTCTTCTCCAACAGTCTCAAATTATGGATATATTGAAAAAGAGCATGTCAAGCTTGAAGGGGATGAAAAGGATGGTGGTGCAAGGGAAGAAGATCTTGGGGCATCACTGGAAGACGAAGAGGCTGCTGCTGTTCAAGAGCAAGTGAGACAAATAAAGGCACAGGAGGAGGAATTTGAAACCTTCAATCTAAAGATTGTGCACAGGAAAAACAGGCATGTCTCATTCAATATGTTGATCTCAACTATAGCTTTATAATCATGTTTATTTGCAGGTTCACATATACATATCTGATAATCGCTGTTGCCATCTTCATTGAATTTAAGTTTATGATTGGAGTTAGTGATCACTATCGTTTTTTTTTTTTTTTTTTAAATATTGAGACTGATGAACTTTGCGCACCCTATTCTTAATTTGTTAGAACGTTTTCATTCTATTTCTCTATTCCAACAATATATTATTGGAACAGTGAACTTCTTTTCCCTTGATAGGAAGGTTGTATTTTTCATTTATTTATATTTGTTCCATGGAAGAAAGACCTCAAATACTTATGATAATTTCTTGCCATGTAAATTAGGCATCATTTCATGTCATTGTGTTATGGACCCCCTTCTTTCACCCTAACCCATGTTTTATTGTTCAGAACTGGCTTTGAGGAAGACAAGAATTTCCATGTTGTTTTAAATTCTGTAATAGCTGGGCGATATCATGTCACTGAGTATCTTGGATCTGCTGCATTCAGCAAAGCTATACAGGCTCATGACCTGCATACTGGCATGGATGTTTGTGTTAAAATTATAAAGAACAACAAAGATTTTTTTGATCAAAGCCTTGACGAGATCAAGCTTCTCAAGTATGTCAATAAGCATGACCCTGCGGACAAGTATCACATTCTTCGGTTGTATGATTATTTCTATTATAGAGTAAGTGATTGTTAAATCTACTATTGATCTGTTAACTGTATCTTTCAAGCCGTCTATGCAGGCATATCTACATGTTGCCATTTACTTATTTTATGTTTCTCTTTTCCGGCTTTCCATGCCATCTGTCATCTGGAAAATTTTCTCTACTTTTTGTGCCGACTGTTACCTTGGATTATCTAATGCATTGACTATGTGATGCTATGTGCTCTTTATTTTTACTAGCTCATGTCATAAGATTAGCATAAGTTTGCAATGCGCTTCTTCAGTTTGAGGTTTTTATGATGCAAGGGATATCTTGTATTGAGCATTGGATAATAAGATTATCATAATTTTGTAATGTGCTTCTCTAGTTCAAGGTTTTTATGGTGCATGGGATATCTTGTATTGAGCATTAGATTATGATATTGCTTCCCTTTCAAGATTAGGTATTCTTTTTTGTTGTTATTTATTGTTGCTGAAATGGCATTTTATCCATATTATATTTTTACTTGCTTGATCTTCACCTTCTTTACCTGTAAAATTGACATTTCTGCTAGACCAATGGTTATTTTGAATAATACCCTATTTATCTGTTTATAATTTCTGCCAGAATTATAACTTATGGCACGTGTTATCTTACATAAGCATGATCGAATACAGTGAATTCTAACATTGTAAGTTCAATACTTTGCAATACTTTGAAAGCAATTAGTTAAACTAACTGTCCAAGTCGTACTCAAATGAGTCGAATTGATGAGATGAAATATGTTACCAAGTTGCCATCTCACTTCCAAGTCATACCCAATGTTAGGAAGGCATTATTTTGATTTGCTCACTTTACTGCCACTAATTCTCTCTCCCTGTTGTAATGCAGGAACATCTGTTAATAGTATGTGAGCTACTTAAAGCCAACTTATATGAGTTCCATAAATTTAATAGAGAATCAGGGGGGGAAGTGTACTTCACAATGCCAAGACTGCAGGTTTGTGGCATGCTATCCTTTTCGTGATGTCTTATTTACATCTTTTTTATCATCATTGTGAACTTATCTATTTCTATGACTGCAGTCAATAACCATTCAATGTTTGGAAGCACTTCAGTTTCTGCACAGCCTTGGACTAATACATTGTGACTTGAAGCCTGAGAATATTTTGGTAAAAAGCTATAGCAGATGTGAGGTGAAGGTGATTGATCTTGGGAGTAGCTGTTTTGAGACAGATCACCTTTGCTCATATGTTCAGTCAAGGTCTTATCGAGCTCCAGAGGTTATTTTGGGACTCCCATATGACAAGAAGATTGATATCTGGTCACTTGGTTGCATCTTGGCAGAACTTTGTACTGGCAATGTAAGATTCATTGATGTTTGGTGAAATTATGGCGCAAAGTTTATTATAAATTTTTGGGTTAGTACAATCTTTGGTCTCTTAAGCTTGTTCGAATTTTGGTTTTGGTTCCTCAAATTTCAAATCATGAGTTCTGGTCTCTTAAGGGGCAAACTAGTTCAGATTTTTATTAAATTGTAGGGACTAATGTTTTAGACAAAAAGAAACTTGAGGGGCCAAAACCTGTAGTTTAAAATTTGAGAAATTAAAACCAAAGTAAAGGCAAAATTGAGAGACTAAAAATTGTATTAATCCTAAATTTTTTCTTAGTATCAAAGATGTCCCTCTTAAGCCATTAAATGTTCCATGGGAGACACTTCCCATTGTTCTACTAACTTGAGGGTGGTTGGTGTTTTTTTGCGGGTCTGTTCCCCTCCTAAATGATAATAATTGATCAGTTTTTTCCAAGTGATCATCATCACCATCGTTGTCATCATCATTATTTTTTTTGTTTTAGCGGGGGTGGTGTTAAAGTAGTTGTGAGATTTATCTGTTGTTTTGCCGCAAGTGCTTCCATTCCTAGTTTGTCGAATGGATGCATGCTTTACACTTTATCCCTCTGACATTGCCAAACATTCATAGGTCCTCTTTCAAAATGATTCACCGGCAACATTACTTGCCCGAGTGATTGGCATCATTGGTCCAATTGATCAAAGCATGCTTGCAAAAGGACGGGATACATACAAGTATTTCACCAAAAATCATATGCTTTATGAAAGGAATCAGGTAAGAATTGCAATTTCCTTTTACTTTATGTACAATATCAATTGCCTGCAACTATAGGTACCAGATGTCATATGCCTGGCTTGTAGTCCAGACTAAAAGTCTCATTTCTATTGACTTGCTTATTCATGATGCATTAAGGGGGTGTTTGGATAACCCAATAAACACTTTTCAGAAGTACTTTTCTGCAAATCGAGACAAACTCCTCCATATATTTATCTCGTATACTATAAAAGTACTTCTGAAATCATGGTTTTGATTTTATCCAAACACCCCCTAAGAAGAAATCAGACAGAGAAGTAGAGAACTGTTAAACATATGAGACTGTAGGTGTCAGGCCCTATGCAGAAACAATACAAGCAGATAACCAAACCAAGTGATGAGAAGGAGCTCTTTAATTACATAAGCAATTGTATGTTGTTTTAGTCAGTTATCTCTTGCCCTCTTTTATTTGTAAATCATGCCAGCTTGCTATTCCCAACTCAGAATTATATGTATGTTCTTTTATTAATGTTGATGTAATCTCTGAGAACTCAGAAGCATACAGCTTTCTGCCTACTCAACGCTGTAGATATAGCTTGTTGGGACTTGGAGATTTTTTCTGCTATGTTCGTGCAAAATGAATCAACTGGGGGGGGGGGGGACGTTTAGAGGTCGATATATTGACTGGCCACCAACTTAGGGCACTTCAGCTTCATTGTCTTGTCAAACTTCCATAATTGGATTTCGTTACCAGCCATATACCTCCGTGTCTATCTCACGTGTCAAGTGGTGTGATCTCTGCAAGGGAGAAGCAAAACTAAGATGACGGTCAAATAAAGTTTCACTAACAGGTCATAAGAGAATGGAAAATATGTGGTCAGCACATTCCCGCATTGCTTGAGTGTTAACCAACACACTGATATGGGCACATTTTTTATGATATCATCGGCTTGTGTGAATTGATGAGTGGAAGTCATAAAAAGTAGAAAGTCTCATTTTCAGAAGCTCCAAAGATAGCTGCTATCTTCCAAAGTGAATGATGGTGAAACATTTGATATATTAGATTTGTTGTACATTAGTTTGACCTTGTTAAGGATAATTCCTCTTGTGACTAAATAAGCAACCGCCATTGACATGGTGTTATTATCAGGTTTTAATCAGGATGGGACAAACTCTTGTGACATTGCAAATATAAGAGGAGAATTATTTCATGTTCCCCTATCTGTTGAAGTAAAATGCTTCAATGAAAAGAGGACTGCCCATATTATTTTTAAAGGAGCTCCTTTTATCTTGTTTGCTTGTGCGGGATTTTTGAGAGAAAAGTATTTTTTATATATCTTTAATAGCACCAGTACATCAATGATATATGCAGAGGAAGACTAAGAGAATAAAGACTAATAAATGCTATACGCTCACTTTCTAGTCGCTAACCCTATCAAAAAATATTTAGAATAAAAGCAAAGATATTTCCACACTCCCACTCAAGTTGGATCACAGGTGTTGATCATATCCAACTTGCATACACATTCATCAAAATTCTCTCTTGGAATTGGAAGTCCTTTGGAGAGAAGATCAGCAACTTGTTTATTTGAAGGGACGGATATTAAGCATAGAGCTTCATGTTCAATCTTTTCCTGTATGAAGTGTTTGTCTGCTTCCACATGTTTTGTTATGTCATGCTGAACTGGAGTATGAGATATGCTTAAGGCATCTTGCTATTAGAATAGAGTTTAATAGGCAATTCCACACCAGTCTGCAGTTCTTTGAGAAATATTTGCAGCCACAAGCCCTCACAGAAGCATAGGAAATTCTACATTCAGCTTCTTTCTCCTCCAAGTTACTAGGTTGCCCCAAACAAAGGTACAATACCTAGATATGGGTCATCTAACCTCTTTTGAGGAATAGCCCCCTTTCGGGGGTGCCTTTTAAGCACCTCAAAATTCTGCACCTTGTTCATAGGTTGATTTCCTTTGCTAAGTTCATATGCTGACTTACAAAGCTCACACCAAAGGTAATATCTGGTCTTGTATGTGACGAGTATGTCAATTTTCCTACCAAACTCTGATATCTCTCCTTATCAATCAGTTGGCCTTCCTTCTTCTCTTCCTCATCTTTGCCTTCATCTCCCTTATTTTTCTTTTTGACTGCAGCGGGAATATCACTTGACGTCTTGGCATGCAGCCAAGCATTCCTCTTTCCATAATTTGAGTTATCATTGCTTTAGTATTCAAGGGAGAATTAGTGATTTATGGATTGCTTGAATGTATAAGCTTCTCAATGCTCAATATTTCAGTTCCTGGTGTGTCACAGTGGAAATGTTGTTGCCTTGCCATTTTGCCCCAACAATATTTGACTTCAACCGTCAATAAACTCTTCTTTGTTTTTGGTAATATGCAGGAAACCAACAGGTTAGAGTACCTTATTCCGAAGAAGACATCCTTGAGGCATAGATTGCCAATGGGAGATCAAGGCTTCATTGACTTTGTTGCGCATTTGCTTGAGATTAACCCAAAGAAACGGCCTTCTGCATCAGAGGCCCTGAAGCACCCATGGTTATCATACCCTTACGAACCAATATCATCTTGAAGAGAACCTGGTGTGCTTTTGGAGGTAACATCGCAGGCCCATAAGTGGGGTTAGGTGTATTAATCAGGGAAGGCGTCAATCTATTCTTAACTGTGTTCACTAGCTATTTGGAAGGGTGATGATGAGGTAGTTCTGCCTGCCCGTTCACGTTCCTGCACCATGCAACGAAAGAATGTAACTTTGCACGTACACTGTATTGTTAGGGTTTTACTTTCTTTGCTTTGTTTGGTCTGTTGGAAAGGGAAATCCTAAAATCTTGTACGTGATGTGGGATAATTCTTTTAGGCTATGTAGTAATATTTTGTGAATTAGATGCTTATCCAATTTTACGTGGCCTTGCAAGTTGGGGCATAAATCAAGATTAAAGCAAAGATGGTGAAATGCTTCTCTAACTGGGGGCTTTTTGTTCAACTTGGGATTCCATTGCCTTTCCTTCCAGTTGGCAGCAACCTAATTGTACCCTGTGTAAAGAAGGACTCTTTGTTTTTGTTCTACAGAGTCTAGGATTTTGGTAGCTAATGGGTTCAACTGTTAATTACTTCAGGGACATTCGGGCAACAGGAATTTCTGGATTTGCCTGTGTGTTTGTGCACCCACAAAGTTATTGTTATCGTCATATTTCTTGTAAATATCTTTAATTCGAAACTCATTTATCTCATCTTTTTATTGTCTGACAAGCATGCATGGATTTTCATCATGTGTGTTGGAACTGGAAACGGTTAAATGCTCTGCTAACAATTGTATTCGAGAGCCAATGAGCTATTAGCTCATGGGATGATGATGTTTTCTTTATACAATCAAAATGAATCCAATAATGCCAAGGGTTTCATATTTAGATTTGTTACGGCTTTGCAAGTTATGGTCGTGAGAACTAAATGAAATATTACAGTAATGCCAAGGGTTTCACAGGGAAAGCAATTGCTCTGCTGACTGCCTTGCCAAATGGAGCTTCCTTCAACCCAACAATACCTGCCAACTGCTGCATGAACCGCCTAAGGGTTTGAGCAGATGTTGCATAGAGATTTTCTAGGCGTTTCGGAGCCTAGGTTTATCTGGATTTAGTTTGTGTTTGGGCTCTGGCCCCGTTAATTATTAAAAAAAAAAAAGTGAAACACTTGTGGAATATTTGCAAGGCAGTAGAAACTACCAAGGAAAGCCTATGGAAATAAAAATGCTACTACCTCCGGTCGTAAGGATAATTCACCAACGTGTGGCATATTAAAATGCACATGGAATTGGTTAATTGCTCTCAAATTAGTAAATTACCAACAGTTGAGGTTAGCTTGGGTGGAAGGTTGGGGTGGTTTCAAACCCCTTGATAAGCAAGTAAATAAAATAATTATCATTTTGTTGATTGAATTTTGTTTTTTTTTTTTTTTTTTGGGTTGAGTCCAGGATATCCGACAGCAATGACTAATCTCTCGTATTATAAATTTTTTTAAAAGACTTTAATGCTGGTTATAACTTATAAGGTCCTCTCCATACACAACATCAAAGAAAATACACAGCACAAAAGAAAATGAAAGTTCAAGTAATGGGTCCTGGTTTTTGACATAATTTATTCTTTGTCAAAAACTGTTATACAGATTTTAAAAATAATATTATTTTGATTTTAAATGCAAGACTTGTTTTAAGGTAGGGAAAATCCTAATTAAATTCTGCTAAAATACTTAAATTTAAATTGAGGCCAACACTCTTAACAAATTCTTAATCAGGACATAAGACCTAATTAGGAATTGCTGAATATTGTTAAATAACTATAATGCCCCTCTTTAGTTAAAAATGAAAATTGCTTATTTTATCCCTCTAAAGTCTCTTATTATTAATATTTAGACAAAAAAATATAAATAATTTTTTAGTGTTTGAAATTTTGTAATATAAGTAAAATCTT
The DNA here is from genome assembly GCF_004799145.2 of Neltuma alba. Lineage (NCBI taxonomy): Eukaryota > Viridiplantae > Streptophyta > Magnoliopsida > Fabales > Fabaceae > Neltuma > Neltuma alba. The sequence goes on from NW_021635740.1 coordinate 90,358, forward strand.
CAAAATATTTTCATAAAACATTTCAAATTATAATATAAGTAATCTTTAAATAAATATTTTTTTCAGGTTGTAAATATTTATTTTAAAATTTTAAAATATTTTAATTATAATAAAAATTTAATATTAAATCATAATCATTTACATTTTCAGTTGGATCCAACATTGTTTAAATAAATAAAACTAACGTAAATTATAAAAACTGAAAATAAAAAAAATTTATTTAAACTTTACTTATATTTATAATTTTACTTATATTTGTAATTTAACATGTTTTATTAAAATATTTTTAATAGTGTAGTTATATATATAAATTTCAAACATCGTAAAATTATTTATATGTTTTTTGGTCTAAAAAAAATCATAAGAGATGAGGAATCACTTAGAAGAGGTATATTAATCAAATTTTCTTTTTAATTGAAGAAGGGCATTTTGGTTATTTAACAATATTTAGAAATCCCTAATTAGGTCTCATGGCCTAATTAGAAATTTGTTAAAAGTGCAGGTCTAAATCTAAATTTAGGTATTTTGACTGGATTTAATTGGGATTCTCTCTTTAAGCTATAGGGTTTTACATTTAAGAGGAAATATAATATATATAAATTTCGGCACTAAACAAAATTTACATTATTTATTGTGACATTTTTATGAACTAGAAATATGTTTTATATCATACGATTAATTTTTTTTACAGATTTCGAATCAAACATATAACAGAAGGCACGAGCGCGGACGGTGCCTTGCACCAGAGCCTGGACCTGGAGAACGAAATGGAAGAAAAATCGCCCGTGCCGGCGGAAGAAGTGGAAACAACAGTTGATGAACCTAAAGCTTCACTCTTTCCTCTCCTTCCACTCGCTGCCTCCTCACAACACGCCAGCATCTCAGTTCCCCAATGGCTCAGCAACTCCAGCTTCACCGCTGACATTTCCGTCATAAACGACGCCGTTGCGTCCCAGCTCAACCGCGAGGCCACCCAATCGCCGCGAGAAGATCAAGACCTTGAAGATGAAGAAGGTCCCGCTGATAATCAAGCTCAACCGAAGCCATTTTCTTCCTACGAGATTCTGGAATCATCTCCATCTGATAGAGAGGAAGAGCGTGGTAGGGAGAGAAAGGACAAGAAAAAGAAGAAGAAGAAACGTAAGCGTGATAGGTCCTCAGAGAAGGGAGGATTGGATGATTACGGTTCGAGAAAGTCTCGTGTTCGAACTTGGGCTGATGAGACCAGCACCGTTAAAGAATATTTCGTTGATTCTCATGGTGATCCCGATAATTTGGCATTTGGGTGCATCTATAGGTATAATTTGGCACTGTTAAAGAATATTAGTTATTTTTTGTTGATGTGTTCAAAAATATCAAGGCAGGGATTGTCTTGGTCTCTCAAACTTTTCGATTTTCTTGGATGTTCTGTTTTGGTTTTTTGTTTAGTAATGAATGATCATAAGTCTCAAATACATGCAGAATGGATATTGCTCAGTACAAACCTTACAATCCTTTAAAGCCATCTGGGTTGCATGTAAAAAGTTTGTATTGGAGGAATCAAAGGGATTCTCTCTTGGAAAGAGATGGTGATGTTGATGAATTGGATGCTAAGCTGAAAACCTCGGGCCGCTACTGGTCTGCAAAGCATATGGCTTTAGAACGCCATAAAAACTTTAAGCGTATTCGTCTTGTTGCACCAAAAATGTCTGCTGATTTGACCACTGAAGATTTCATACCTTTATCAGACATTAAGACAACTCATAGAGCTGTTGAGAGTGAATCTGTCTCAATGGCTTCAGCGCTTGAAGAATCTTGGGAAGATGAAATGTTCCGGAAAACTCGAGAGTTTAACAAACTGACAAGGGAGCGTCCACATGATGAAAATGTTTGGTTAGCTTTTGCAGAGTTTCAAGACAAGGTTGCAGGAATGCAGCGACAGAAAGGTGCTCGCTTGCAGACTCTGGAAAAGAAGATTAGCATATTGGAGAAGGCAATTGATCTTAACCCAGATAATGAAGAGCTATTGTTATGTCTTTTGAAAGCTTATCAAATGAGAGACAGCTCAGATATCCTTATTGGGAGGTGGGAAAAGATACTTCTGCAGCATTCTGGAAGTTACAAGTTATGGACAGAATTCTTGCATGTTGTTCAGAGAGACTTCTCTAGATTTAAGGTTTCAGAGATTAGAAAAATGTTTGCACATGCAATTGAAGCCCTATCTGCTTCTCGCAGCAAGAACTTTAGGCAGGTTCTCAATTGTGTTCTGCTTCACCTCCTTTTTTTGTTTTGTTTGTTTGATAGTGAATATTGGCCCTCTATTTTGATTGATTTTATTTATCTTAAGTCCATAGAAGTTTCTGATTACTTTAAAATAAATCTTTTGATCCCTTATGTGGATGTGTTTTAATAAATAGGGCAACAAGAAGGGTTGGGGGAGGAGTGTGTAAAGCTGCTGTTTGAGAACTCATTTTATTTGTTTTTTAATTTTGATATTTGTGAGCTGCGAATATCTTTTTAAGGGAAGAAGTGAACAAAATTTATCCTGGAAAATAGTTATAATGGTAAGAATTACAGCAACACTTCCTTTTAACACCATTCTGCCTTCGAGCAAGAATATCTTTATATTTTCTCCTGCATTAAGGTGAATTATCCACGAACAAATTCTCTTCACTTTCCTTTCCGTTATGTGCTATTCCATATTGACCATTAGATTTCCCCCTTTCAACTTTGAAATGTTCAACCAATCAAATTGGAAAGCATCAATTATTCTGCTGCATGTTTTGAGCATTGTGCCTATATAAGTATTTACATCTTAGCATGATTTTTTTCCTGAACATTTTGTAGGTGTATGAATTAGTTATTTGGTATGCAGGAATTCTTGTCTTGGTTATATAACAAGTTTACATCTCTTTTTTTGTGACTGTTTTATGTTGATCCTAATCTTTTTTGTGAATATTCCTGTCGCGGAAGTTTCTGCAATGCTGTTTAAAAGGAAAATCAATTCGTGATTTTGAATATTTTCAGGTTCATCAAGCTGCTGATCCTTCTTCACTGGATCCTGGAATTGTTCAGCTAGAACTTGGTCTTGTGGATATATTTGTCAGTCTTTGCAGATTTGAGTGGCAGGCTGGTTATAGGGAGTTGGCTACTGCTTTATTTCAGGCTGAAATTGAATTTAGTTTGTTTTGTCCACCTTTGCACCTCACAGAGCAGGGTAAGCAAAGACTATTTGAACATTTTTGGAATAGTGAAGGTGAAAGAGTTGGAGAAGAAGGTGCCCTTGGTTGGTCCACGTGGTTGGAGAGAGAGGAGGAAACTAGACAAAAGGTCATGAAAGAGGAGAACTCACACCAAGATGAAGAAGGTGGTTGGACGGGTTGGTCAGAACCATTATCCAAAGTTAAGGAGGGTACTGTCCAAGATGAAAACGAAGCAAACAATGATCTGATTTCTGAAGATGTCCACAATGAAGATGAGAATGAAGATGAAGTCATGAAACAGGAAGATGACACTGAAGATTTGCTAAAATTGCTTGGTATTGATGTTAATGCTGGGGATGATTGTGAAGTCAATGAAACTGCAACCTGGATCAAATGGTCAGAAGAAGAGTCTTCGAGAGATTGTGACCAATGGATGCCTGTTCGTAGGAAATCTGGTAGGCTATGTCTTCATTAGCATTTACGCAGTAATAGTTTTCATTTATAATTCTTTTTTTTTTTTTGGGGTGTGAAATATCCTCTTTTGAAGTTGTGTTTTGCTTAGTTCTTAATTATTGCATGTGATGGATGTAATGAGAACACACTTGCACACACTTATTCTAGAAGAGCGAAGGCTAGCAAGGTGTCTTCCCAAGGGCAGAAAAGAAAATACAGGCTGGTTGGGATAACGAAGGGCATGCTTGGTTTCAGGCTAGAAATCATCAAAACCATGGCTTTAGTGACTACGTGTTTCCATCAAAAGCATGATCAGGGAGGGAGCTAGGCTGTGATAAAAAGGGGCGATCACCCCTCTTGAAAATCTGTAGGTGCTTATATATATAGGCATTAATTCAACTTTTTTCACCTAAAAATTATAATTTGCCCCCGTACACTTTCTTTCTGGCTCCGTCCCTAACCATGATTTTGGTGGTTTTCAGACGTGAAATGAAACATGCGCTAAAAACCAGAGACTTGGAAGAGTAAATTTAAGAGAATTAACTAGGTATTTTAGGAGGTGGAATTTGTAGGGGAAAGAAGGAAGATTTTGGATTGTTTGTGGGTAGGTTAGCCTCTTGGATGCTGGAACCCATCATGTTATTCTTCTTTTCTTGTTACTTATCTCTTTTCTGTAACACCTCTGCTACCATGTCTAGAGGTGAATTCAGCTTTTATCACCAAGAAATACATAGAAATGTAGTTGACTTCATCTGATTGTGTTCTAAATAAATTGCTTACACCAGTACATTGATTAACCATGAATAGGTAAGATCTCTCTTAATTCTGCAACGCATGAGCCTGAAGAGGATGAGCAACTCTCGCGGATCATATTGTATGAAGATGTGAATGAATACCTCTTTTCCTTAAGCTCAACAGAGGCACGACTATCATTGGTTTTCCAATTCGTTGACTTCTTTGGTGGGAAGATATCTCAATTGTAAGTTTTCTTGGGTAAATAGTCACTTCATTGGTTTTATTATAATTGGCCGTAGGAAGCATTCAAATTACGTTCTGACAAGTTATGATTTGGATGTCCTCACCACAACTTTTGGTTTTGGCGAGGTATGCCTTCTGCCAATGCAAGAAGATTAAGGTTTCATGTATGTAAAATGACATGTAAAAACTACAAGGGGGTCCCCTTCTTAGGCGTTTAGGTTTATTGTTGTGTGGTTCTTCAGCATTGTCTTAGTGCTTAGTAGACCATGTTTAATCTTTGGCCCTTTTGCTTCCTGTCATGTAATTATAATTGTCAACAAGTGTCTGATTTTAGCATAATGTGGAGGTGGTGAGGTTGAGTGTAATTTTCAAGATGAGCTTCCACACTTGATGCTGTATTGGAGATACAAAAAGTCAAAAACAACTTTTGGCCCTTGTTTCTTGAACAATGTGCTGAATCTAGCCTAAGCATCTCATAGGTACACAATTTTATATTTGGAACATGTGTGATTATAGATAGGCTAGGACATGCAAGCATCGTTAAAAAGGTCCATAATTAAGCTTAAATATTTTACCGCCGTTGACTCTTTCTCTTTCTCTCTCTCTGTCTCTGTCACACACACACAATTTATCATCTTTTGTTACGTCCTAGATTTCTCTTCTCTTCTCTTTTTGCTTTTTTTGGCTATTGCTGGTTGCTTATGGCATAATAAAATGTCTTTAGCAAGTTGATGACATTTTTCTTTCTCATATTTCCCTGATAGGATTTGTTCAAACAGTCCAAGTTGGGCAGAGACTAGCCTTAGCTGGGAGGATCTGCCAGATTCGATATTAGAGAAGTTGAGATATATCCACAATGTTTTAACAAAAGCACAAAGCAATTCTACTGCTTTCAGTTTTGAATTTCTGTCAGGCCATTCCTCTAGGAGTGCTGATATGATGAAGTTTCTCCGGAATGCTCTCCTACTTTGTTTGAATATTTTCCCACGTAATTACATCTTGGAAGAAGCTGTTCTTACTGCTGAAGAGCTATATAATACAAAAACAAATCCTTCTAGCTGCTTGGTTACCCCATGTCGAGCTTTAGCAAAGTCTCTCTTAAAAAGTGATCGAAAGGTACTCATTCTCCTACCTAAGACTTTAGAATCACAATATTTATCTGTTTGTTATTTCACTGTCTCTGAAGAAGACGGGAGATAGAAGGTTTTGCTTAATGAGCTTTATGTGCAGGTTCCTTTTTATCTTCTTATTTATAGCGTTTTTTGAGTCATATGACCAACTTCTGACGATGCATTTGTCTCTGTGTGTGTATTTGGTGACTGTAGGATGTATTGCTATGCGGGGTATATGCAAAAAGAGAGGCTAACTATGGTAATATTGATCATGCAAGAAAAGTGTTTGACATGGCGTTGTTGTCCTTAGAAGGGCTTCCAGTGGTATGTATAATGTTTTCTGCTTCAAGCCTTTCACATGATGGGCTGTGTTAGATATATACATGAGAAATAATGAAATATTCGTGGGGAATCCTCCTAACAACTGAAGCTCTTGGGATTTGTTTTTGTTTCTAATGCATAGATGCAAACTGGTCAATTTCAGTGGCTTTTGGCTGTGTATTTTAATCCTTATATCAAATCAGTATTCGATCTTTAAATTTCTAGCTCCAACACATAGCTTGTGTGTGAAAGAGTGTGAATCCATATATGCTGGTTTAAAACAAAATGATGATATTTTGTTGGATAGTTTTTTTTGGCATGATTTACTGTATGATTAATAGTTTTCCCATCACATATATTTTGCTTCTATAATTTCATATTTCAAATTAACCTAAAACTATTGTGCACTTCTGAAATTTTTTAGAACTAGCATAGGATATACTTTTCATACACTAGATGATATCAATGCCTAATTAAAAAAATAATTGAAGTAAACATTTTCAAAATTGGCTGTTTTAATGAAGGTATAATTCCTCTATAGAACGGTATCAAAATTTACCCCTAATGTCAATATCATTTCTGCATATATAATGCATTTTTTGCAAAAGGAAATTAGCCCTAATCTTGTTTTTGTCTGGCCACATAGATTGTTGTATGGAACTAATATTTAATCCTTGCTTGCCATGTACGTGTGTTGGTCTCCGTCCCTGAGCTAATGAAGAAAACGTTTGCTATGTCTAGGTGTTGTTTTTGAAACTCCTTAATATTATCTTATAATTCTTTGAATCTCACTTAGCTCCTTAACATCAGTATTTACTCCTTGACTTACCATAATTTTTTGATATTGCTTTGGTTAACTGCATGGAGTAGGAACTGCAATCAAGTGCTCCTCTTCTATACTTCTGGTATGCGGAGGCAGAACTTGCTAATGCTAATGATTGTGAATCTTCACATCGTGCAATGCATATATTATCATGCTTAGGGAGTGGTACAAAATATAGCCCATATAAAAGTCAACCATCAAGTTTACAACTGCTCAGAGCCCGCCAAGGGTTTAAAGAAAAAACTAGAACCGTACGGTCATCTTGGGTTCGTGGTGTAATAAATGACCAATCTGTAGCTCTGATTTGTTCGGCGGCATTGCTTGAGGAGCTTACCTCTGGGTGGGATGCAGTAGTTGAAGTTTTTGATCAGGCTTTTGCAATGGTTCTTCCAGGTTATGGTTCTTCAGAACTTGGTTTTTTATTTTTTTCAGAAATTAGATAGCAGAATATACATTGTTTGTTGGAAATTTCTGATATTTTCCTCCCCAAATCTGTCCCATAGAGAGTTCTCTTTGTTACCTCTATTAACTAGACATCTCCCTTTTGACTTGTTATGACGAGATTGACTTTGAAAATTTATGCCTTCATGGTTCATTTTCTGTCCTGTGTAAAATATCAAGAGGGAAACATTTATTTGCACTTTTTCATTAATTTGGTTGGCACTTGATTTGTTCTGATGCAGTGATGCATGTCTGCTTCTCCTAATGTTTTACGAATTTCATCAATCTCTATTCTTTTTCCTGGTGCATCTCATCCTCTAGCATTTGGACAAACAGTTAAAAAAATTGGATTAAAATATTTGATTTACAGAATAGACAGTGTAAATCTTTGATGATCATTATTATTATAGTTAATACTCCCTCCGGTTCAAAATATAAGTTAAACTTTGTTGGAGAGGCTTGGTTTTTTTTATAAGATAACATTCACTTTTATCTAATCATTTAATGAGTTTTTTCCAATTTTACCCCCAGATATTCTTTCTTTTTTGATTTATTTATTGCATTTTTTTTAACTTATTTTCTTCATTAATAAAGGTATATTTGAAAAAAAAAAAAACTATATGCCTTACATATTTATTGTTTTAAACTGATTTTAACTAGTTTCTTAATAAATGTAAATGGATAAAGTTTAGCTTATAGTTTGAACTGGAGGGAGTAATATACAATTAGGTAAGAATCCAGGCAGTCGCTGAGTGTTACAATACAAACATTCAACTTTGGCATATAATGTGGGGCGGTTTATCATATGACTATTCAATCGTTCCTGTTGAGCTAGTAAATGATATTTATAGCATAGCAAGAATTGATGCTGATTCATGCTAATTCGTTGCTTATTACGTGACTTGCAGAAAGGAGAAGCCATAGTCATCAACTTGAATATTTGTTAAATTATTACATAAAGATGCTTCAAAGGCATCAGAGTCTAGCAGATCTGACCAAAGTTTGGGAGTCCATTTCTCAGGGCCTTCAGATATATCCTTTCAGTCCGGAACTTCTTAAAGGTGTAGTGGAGGTTGGCCATTTTCACACAACTTCTAATAAATTGCGGTGGATGCTAGATGACTTATCTAAGAAGTAAGATCTTTGTTCTTCGCACGTTATCTTTCCTTGAAGTTAGCCTATTTTAATTAAGCAGTTTTTAGTGATTTTATTTGATTTCTTTTTGTTAAGTTTATTTTTCCTTACTTTTTTTTAAGCTAAAGCTTCTCTGTATTTACGCTTAGTTCTAGTGTTCTGCTTTTATTTTTTTTAAAGGTCAGCTTGAATGTTCTATTTGGAGAGGGATAAGTTTACGTGAATAATATTTATATTTGATAAGCCAGAAATGTGAATGGTATCTACTTTGTTTGTTAGAACTGTGAATCATACTTAAATAACCATTCATTTCTTTTTTAACTGCACTTTTCAGGAAACCATCAATTATTCTATGGCTTTTTGCATTGTCATTTGAGATGTGTAGAGGTGGCTCACAACACAGAATCCGTAGGTTGTTTGAAAGGGCACTGGGTAATGATGTGCTTTGCAGCTCAGCTGTACTCTGGCGTTGCTACATTGAGTATGAGATGAATGTTGCAAGCGATCCTTTTGCAGCTCGACGTGTTTTCTTTCGAGCTATCCATGCCTGCCCGTGGTGAGAGCTTGTCTACCAAATATGGCATGAATAACCAACAAAAAGAAAACTAAATAATACAACTAACTGAATATAATTCTGACTCTCAAACCTCCCTAGCATTTGCTGATTGACTTTTGATATAGTGCGTTCTTAGTTATTACTAATTAATGACCTTTTCTGATGCCAGGTCTAAAAAGCTATGGTTGGATGGCTTTCTCAAAGTGAACCCTGTACTTACTGCAAAAGAGTTATCAGATCTCCAGGAAGTTATGCGAGACAAGGAACTGAATCTGAGAACAGACATATATGAAATCCTTTTGCAAGATTCATGACAATTGCTCGTGTTACCAGAATGTGGTTCTCGTGTTCCTTGTTAATAAAGTGCGTCAAATTGTGCCGGCCTCCGCCAAAGTTTTGTACAATTTTATAGTTCAAGTAATCACAAGATAACATGTTATGCTCATAGTATGTTAAACATTGTAACTAAAAGATAGCTGTCCGGCAAAGCAAAATTTGAGGGGACTTCTTTGAGTGGAGAATTATTTGATCTGATTGTGGTTGAAAATTTGAAATCATATCCCCCCCCCCCCATTTTTTTTTTTTGCTCTCATTGACTGGGTTGGGTAGGAGTAGAGCTAGTTGGAGAAGCAGGCCTTGTATAGGAAAGCAGATTCTAACATGCAAACTAGCAATTTAGTACATTATTTTTTCCGTCATGAGGTCCCATCTACCCTGTAAGGTATAGTTTTAGTAGTGTTTTTTTTAATAATATTAAAAAAAAAAGTCTCAAGTATCCGGTGTTTTATGTTATTGCAACATCTACCCTTATGTCTTGCAAAACTATTTCATAGATTGCTCTAAAGATTTAAAACAAACTAAATACAGTCAATGGAGCACCGTAAAGGAGGTTCAATACGTTTCGAGTTTGTTAATATTCAGTCAATTAACTTGTTTATCGATATCAAACTCATGGCATAACAAGGCCCAAACGTAATAAGGACACATTCACAAAAGGCACAGCCGATGAACAGCAGGATTTGCATTCTTCAACGAGATACTCATTAATCTCACAGATACCTATGATCGATCAGAAACAACGGCAAAATAAATCAACAACGTAACAAACTCCCTTTTAACTAGTGATTACTGATTAGCATCTCCATCTGAACTAAAGATGAAGCCATTGCTTTAATTCTTTTACATGCTGCAGAGGAATTTCCTAGAAGTTCTTTAGCTGCAGAAACAACAAAAGCAATGACAGAGTAAGTGTGGTTGTGGATGTCAATGTCATCTTCCTGCTCTGTGTGCCACCTGATTGAACACCTGAACCAGCAACTGGTCCTTCAGCCGCCACATATGGCGGCATTCCAGTCGACGGGGTTTCATGAGAAGGGGTTGAAGGGGGTGGCGGCGGCGGCGGACATGACATGCCAGATAGGCAATTACCTGTCACACTGATAGATGAAAGAGTCATGTTAAATTAACAGCTAACATACCGAACAAGGTAAAGAGAAAAGCACCAGAAAATAAAGTTGTGCAAAGAGCCCATGGTACAGATAAACTCACATTAGTTTTAAGTTTTTATTTTGAGACAGCGATTTGGGTACGGTTCCACTGAATCTATTATCTGCTAAATTCCTGGTGAAACATAAACAAGTAATGTCAAGCTCATTTCAAGTTGGAAGTACTGCATTATTTGCTTGTGGTATTGGTACTCACAGCAATTTCAGTTTCGGCAATGAACCAAGAAAGCTGGGAATTGGTCCAGACAAACTGTTATTATGCAAATCACTGCCATTTTTACAAACAACCAAAACTTCAGGAGACAGACAGGCCACATTAAAAATAAGATGTTTTAGTGTTCCATTGCAACTTACATTGTCTCCAGGTCAGTCATGGAACTAAAGTCCGGCAGTGGTCCTGATAAGCCAAAGCCTCCAAGATTCCTGTTTCACGCCAAATACAAAAGGCAACACCATTCGATCGATAGATATATTGCCACCAAAAAAAATTTTCTGATCGATATTCATATATCTAGAAAAGAAAGCCGTCTGTGTGAACAGTGCGTCTCACCAATATATTTTCCCAAAAAAAAAAAAAGTCAAAGTACGAGGTTTACAATGTGGTGACACGTGGGGAGGCATCAGAGTTGCATTCCAGCCACTCCCAGGAAAATGAAGAAGGAAGGCAAGGGTCACCACTCCATTTCTGAAGCACATCCAGATTCTTCTGTAATACAGCTAATCCTTCCACTACATTTGCCAGAAACAGAACCAAACCATCTCAGAATCACAGATGACAGCGGGAAAAAAAAAAGAAAAAGAAAAAAAATAATCCTTAAACAGTTTAAAGTAAATAAAAGCCAAACCATCGTCACTGTCGGTTCCATCAGTAAGTACACCACTAACAGTGTAGACTTCATAGGCATTAAGCAGAGGAGGAAGATTGGAACTTCTATCTGCAAAAACAGTCACACTTGTGTTTGAGTTCGCAGTCCTGTTTGTGATGCGCAGCTCCGATACAGCTCCAAAAGGAGGGACTAAAGGTTGTGAATAAGGAACTTGGTTGATCTCAACTTGAATGGATCTCGTTTCGTTGGAACGAAGGCGAGTGACTTCAGAGAAGTAGGCTGTGATATAGATAGGTTGGCTTGTGGAAGGAAGGTCTGTGTTAAGAACAATGCCCCATAAAGTTCCTGTAGTTGTAGTTGCAGTTCGAAGAACAGAAAGAGGTGGTTGATCTTCTGCTTTGCTCGCGTCAATGGATGGAGCTTCGTTTACCAAATTTTCCACTAACACAAACCCACCTTCTGCTCTCCAGATCCGATCGTAAGCATCATCTGGATACCTATGATCGGTTTTCGTTCAATCATCATTCGTTAACTTACAAATAAATAATAAAGTAAATTACATGGACATTCCACAAGTTCTGCGAATATTACTTACATTCCTCCCTCTTGAATCAACACAAAAATTATACTCTTCCAATCCTTAATATAAGACTTATTTAACTAATTTGATTAGATTAAAGAAGTTAGGTAAGTTAGTTAATTATAAGAAATATAACATGTACTACCTCCGGTCCTTAATATAAGATCCTGTTTGACTTTTATTTTAGTCCTAAATATAAGACCCCAATCCACTTTGTCTCTCGTATTTATACATTTGTTTCCAAAGTAGCCCTTCTAACAATGATAGTTCTAGTCAATACACTTAATTAGCAAGGATATTTTAGGAAAGATAACACCTATTTATGATAAATAATTAACTCAACTTACTTTCTTAATCTTTTCAAATTAGTCAACTGGCTCTTATAATTAGGACCGGAGGTAGTATTTTCTAAAACATCATAATCATCTTTCTTAATGTCCTTCTTCTCTCACTCACTTGATTATAGTTGAGAGAATATCCATAGGGTTAATTTAGAAAAAAAATTAATAAATAAGAAAAATAGATCTTATATTTAGGATCAAAATTAACTTAATAATTAATTCTTATATCAAGTACAAGAGGAATATATACTATAATGGTAGTAAAGAGAGATCATAAGAATATACCTAGTGCTGAAATTTGCACCAGCGTTGGCTCTGTTAGACAGGAAGAGAGCACGCCCAGAATCAACATGACTGTACATGCTCATCTCTAAGCTTCGAATCTCCAACCCAGAAATGAAAGGAATCTGATCCTTAAAGATCTGAGCAACACAAACGCTGGTCGTGTTCTTCTTGGTAACATAAATGGCCTCATGATACACACCTCTCAGGCTCGAACTGTTGACAGTGGCCCAGAAATTGCCATCAAAGTGAAGGTCAAAGGTGGGAGGAGAATCTTTGCCGTCGTAGTTTCCATAGAAGAAGCTTGCTCGAACCAGAAGCTTCTGTCCCTTACTGACGTTGACGGTGTAGCAGTTCTTCCTGAGGGTAGGGAAAGCTCGGAGAGTGGACATGGCGGTTTCGCTCATGTAAAGAGGGACTGTGCTGGTGTATTCAACGACGTGGGAGTCTCCGTTTTGAACGTAAGAGTCATCGGAGTCCCATGGGAAGATGTCGCCGTCGGTGAGAGAAGAGTTTGAGCCACAGTCAATGCTGATGAAGGTGGGGGATGATGACAGAGAAGGAGTTAGGGTTGTGAGAAGGAGAGAGAGAAGGAGAAGAAAGACGTTGTGGATAGCCATTGTTGATGTTGTTGCTTGGCACGCATGCTTGTGCACGACGATGCTTCTATTTATACAAGCTAAGCTTTTGCTCGTTTTGACTTCACCGCAGCTAACTTAATAGTTGGGTCCCATTATCGAGTGATCTTCCTTTCTATTTTCTCAAACGTGTATTAAAATCCAACCCTTTTACCAATAAATTATTAGTTAAGATTGTAAGTAATCTTAGAGAAGAACACAAATTTAAATTCTGATAAGTATATTAAAGAATGCACCGCCGGGAGAGGCGAATAATGAATCCATTTTCTTCTCTTGTTTTCTTTGTAATAAAAAAGTTAATCACAACAAAATTTTCAAATAAAGCATTTCTTTTTTTTTTTTTTTGGAAAAAAGGATCAATCCAGTAGTTGACTGTGCATGGTTTAAATTATTATGACTAATCAACGGCACTAATTGTGCTTACTAGGATTAAATCCAGCTGCCATAACGTGCGAAGAGGTGCCTTCAAAATTGTTTCATTTTCATCATAAACTACACTAGATTATCTATACTATATATGCCAAAGCTTGAAGCAAGCTTTGTGTTGAATTTGAAACAGGGACGGACTAATTTTTAAATGTTCAACATTAACAAATAAAGTTATTACTACCTCCGATCCTAAATATGCCTTGTTTGTAAATTACAAATAAGGTTATATAATTAAAACCGGAAGTAGTATTAGTAATTAATAGGATAATACAACTTTCAATCGTTAATCTTTCTCTTAATTATTGATTTATTCTCTAAACGTTGGCAATACAACTCAATCTTTATAGTTTATTAAATTAAATAATTATAAGTACTGAATTATACTACCTCTAGTCCTAAATATAAGACCTAGTTAGCTAATTTGAGTAGATTAAAGAAAAAAGTTGAGTTAATTATTTGTAATAAATATGTGTTATCTTTTCTAAAATATCCTTGCTAATCAAGTTTATTGGCTAAAATTATCATTATTAGAAGGACTATCTTTAAAAAAAAATGATAAACAAAGTAAATCTGAGTCTTATATTTAAAATCAAAATAAAAATCAAACAAGTAGTATCTTGTTAGAAAATTACAAGAATTGAATTGTTTTGAGTAAAAAAAAAACTATAATCATTTATTTATAGCTAAATCAATAATAATTAAGAAAAGTTAAAATATCAAAAGTTATGTTTTTTCTTAATTAATTAATCGATTAAAAAAGGATGATGCGAGAAAAGAACAGCCGGATCCGCATCAAGTTTCAACGTTGACATTTTGTGGTTTCTGAAAGTCGTCACGTCGACCTTTGAATTAAGTATTGCGGAACTATCGTTGACTTTGCAGACATTCTGTTTCAAATCTATAAAATGTTTCTTTTAAAAAAAAAAAAAACATCTGATTTTATTTTTAATTAAGTTGCATGAGACAACACGGGGCAAAACTCTTGGCAAAACAAAGACACTTAAATAACTTAAATTTTTATTTAGATTATTAAATTTATTAAAAATATCTTATTAGTTCATACCCCAAAAAAAATTTAATTTTTTATGAAATGACTCCGATGTCCTTATCATTAGAAACCAAAAGAAATTTTTTTTTAAATTATCATATTTTATTTCACAATTAACACATTTTAATTCTAAATTAATAATTTTTTGTCCTTATAGCATACTTATGTAAGTCTTTTGTGTAAATTTGATCACAATAAAACTTTGACAATTAACATGTTTTATTTTATAGTTAATATTTCAATTCTAAATTTACAACTTTTTTATCTCTAAAACACACTTACAATAAATCTTTGAATAAAACTTTATCACAATATAACCTTGAAAATTAACACATTTCATTTCATAGCTAAAACACATTTAATTCTAAATTAACAACTTTTTGTTTCCATGAGACACTTGTAATAAGTCTTTAAATAAAATTCTATCAAAATACAATCTTGAAAGTTAACACGTTCCATTTTATGATTAACATGTTTCAATTCTAAATTAATAATTTTTCTAGCAAAATGAAATTATACGGATTAAAATATTTAAACTACCCTAATATAATATCAGATTATATATCAATTTATAGATTAAATAAATTATTTTGTGAGAAAATAATAAATATGTGAGATAAAATAAATTAAAATTCTATATTTGTCACCAAATTTAACCATCATCTGGTTCCTATATCAGGCATCAGGGAGTGCTTCGCTCGCTCAAAACTATAAGGAATTTTTCTGTTTTTCCTCTATTTATTTCTTGTGGTTTTTTAAGGAGTAATTAAGGATTTTTTTCTCTAAAATGTTCTCAATTAAAAATACTATCTTATACTACATTTGATAAGAGCTAGTTACTAATTTGAGTATACTAGAGAAATTAGTTAAATTAGTTATTTGTAATAAATACTACCTCCAGTCCTAATTATGTAGTATTATGACATTAAATAAATTAAATTGGGTCTTATGCTTACAAACAAATTAAATTTTCAAGTAACTCTGCAGTATTATGACACTAAATAAAAAGGTAAAAATAAAATTAAAAAACTAATTTTCACATAATATAGATGTTGATAGTCTTTTTTTAATATTATAATTTATATTTAGGACCCGAAAAAAGAATATATTATCAAAATTTGTTAATTTAATTATTTATTAAAAATGTTTATAGATGTGTACAATGATAAATGGGAGTAATTTTTTTTAAAAAAAATAAATTGTTGGAGATAAAGAATATTAATATATTATATCTAGGATTAAAATAAATTTCTTAATAAGTAACCCTCGTATTTAGAATGATGAAAAGAATTTTAAACACTTAATTCAAACGTGAATTAAGCTGATTGCTTAATGTATAAAAGAACTTATTACGTCACGAGAAAATAAGGAGCGTTTATTTGTCGGGACTTGGTATTTTAACACCTTACCTTACTAAGCATACAATTAGCCTAATTATAAAGGAAAAATAACCATAATAGCAACCTTTTGGGACAATTTTTTTTTCCCCCCCCGACAGATTTGGGAAGAATCCCCATTGATTGGAATGCAGGTTAAACATGTCATCTAGCCACAAAGAGGCTCAAATAAGACTTATAATATGGTTATTAAGTGTAAATAATTTGTAAAGATTTTAGGTATTTATGACTTTTCATGAATATACCTATGAATTTTAATATAGGAGAAGACTTATGTATAAGTAGATTTATTTTTAATCAAATTTGTACAAGTGGATTTTTAAAGTTTTCAAAAAATTAAAATATTATTAACAACAGTTAGTTAGAGGGTAAATCATGGATAGAATAATGCCAATGTCTTTAATTTGAATGGAAACAAGTACATTAGGTATATAAACTTATAAGTATGTAAGTTTTCCCCCCCCCCCTTTTAAGATGATGTCTATTGCCCAACATATTCGTATGTGATAAAAAAATAGAGCATTTTAAATACTATTCAAAATTTCGAGTATAACTTTATATTAGGTTCAGTTAGTTGAATATTTTTGAAAATGTTATTTGCATTTGATTTTTTTATTGATATTAGAAAACTGATGATTTTAAATATCATTCTTTTCACAGAGATGTGGGATAGGATCCATAAAAACAAAGTGAATCAAGACAAGCTCCCTTAATATATCCGGTCATTATTGATATCTCCATCTGAACTCAAAATGAAGCCCTTGGGATTTGGGGCGTATGCCCCTTGAATTTCTCTCACTTCTCATAAAATATCAAAATGTCACTTGCTTTACATTAAAAAAAAAAACATTAGAGAAGTGGAAAAATCCGTTGCTTCGATTCATTCAAATGCTGCAGACGAATTTCCTAGTAGTTGCTCAGATGCAGAAACAACAAAAGCAATGACAAAGAGAGTATGGCTGTGGATTTCAATGTCATCTTCCTGCTCTCTGAGCCACCTGGTTGAACACCTGAACCAGCAACTGGTCCTTCAGCTGCCCCATATGGAGGCATTCCTGCGAACGGCATTTCACGAGAACGGGTTGAAGGTGGTGGTGTCGACGGCGATTCATGAGCAGGGGTTGAAGGCGGCAGTGCCCACGGCGTTTCATGTGAAGGTGGTGGTGTCAATGGCGATTCATGAGAAGGGGTTGAAGGCGGCAGTGCCCACGGCGTTTCGTGTGAAGGTGGTGGTGTCAACGGCGATTCATGAGAAGGGGTTGAGGGCGGCAGTGCCCACTGTGTTTCATGAGAAGACGGCGGTGCCGACCGCGTTGCATGAGAAGGGGTTGAAGGCGGCGGTGTTAACGACGTTTCATGAGAAGGGGTTGAAGGTGGTGGTGTCAACGGCTTTTCATGAGAAGGTTGGGTTGAAGGAGGCAGTGCCGACGGCGTTTCATGAGAAGGTGGTGGTGTCGACGGCGATTCATGGGAAGGGGTTGAAGGTGGTAATGGTGGACATGACATGCCAGATAAGCAATTACCTGTCAGACTGATACATGGAAGGGTCATATTAAATTAACAGCAAACATGCAAAGCAAAAATGACGATCCAGAAAAATGGAGAGAAAAGCACCAGAAAATTTGTGCAAGAAAGAGACTATGGTACAGATAAACTCACATTAGTTTCAAGTTTTTATTTTGAGACAGCGATTTGGGTATGGTTCCACTGAATCTATTATCTGCTAAATTCCTGGTGAAACATGAACAAGTAATATGAAGCTTGTTTCAAGTTGGAAGTACTGCATTAATTATTTGGTTGTGGTATTGGCACTCACAGCAATTTCAGTTTTGGAAATGAACCAAGAAAGCTGGGAATTGGTCCCGACAAGCTGTTGTTATGCAAATCGCTGCCAGTTTTAGAGACAACCTCAAAACATCAGTACACAGAGAGGCCACATTAATCATAAGATGTTTTAGTGTTTCGTTGCAACTTACATTGTCTCCAGGTCAGTCATGGAACTGAAGTCCGGCAGTGGTCCTGATAAGCCATAGCCTCCAAGATTCCTGTGTCAGGCCACATACAAAAAGCCAACACCATTTGATCACTCAGCAATTATATATATATATATTGCTACCAAAAAAAATTTTCTGATCAATATTCATATATCTGTTAAAGTTGTAGAAATGAAAGCCGTCTATGTGATCAGTGCGTCTCACCAATTTATTTTACCAAAAAGGAAAAAGAAAAAGAAAAAGAAAAAAGAAGAAGACAGAAAGACAAAGCATGAGGATTACAATGTGGTGACACGTGGGGAGGCATCGGAGTTGCATTCAAGCCATTCCCATGAAAATGAAGATGGAAGACAAGGATCACCACTCCATTTCTGAAGCATACCAAAATTTCTCTGCAGTGCTGCTAATCCTTCCACTGCATTACCAAGAACAGAACCAAACAATCTCAGAATGACAGATGACAGGCCAAAAAAACGGAATCCTTAAACAGTGTACAGTAAATAAAAGACAAACCATCGTCATTGTCGGTTCCATCAGTAAGTGCACCACTAACAGTGTAGACTTCATAGGCATTAAGCAAAGGAGGAAGATTGGAACTTCTATCTGCGAAAACAGCCACACTTGTGTTTGAATTTGCAGTTCTGTTTGTGATGCGAAGCTCCGATACAGCTCCAAAAGGAGGGACGAAAGGTTGTGAATAAGGAACTTGGTTGATCTCAACTTGAATGGATCTTGTTTCGTTGGAACGAAGGCGAGTGACTTCAGAGAAGTAGGCTGTGATATAGATAGGTTGGCTTGTGGAAGGAAGGTCCGTGTTAAGAACAATGCCCCATAAAGTTCCTGTGGTTGTGGTTGCAGTTCGAAGAACAGAAAGAGGTGGTTGATCTTCTGCTTTGCTGGCGTCAATAAATGGAGCTTTGTTTACCACATTGTCCACTAACACAAAACCACCTTCTGCTCTCCAAATCCGATCATAAGCATCATCTGGGTACCTGTCAGTTTTCGTTCAATCATCATTCGTTAGCTTACAAATAAATAACACAGTAAATTGCATGGACATTCCACAAGTTCTGTGAAAATAACTTACGTTAAATAGCTGAAGAGATCATAAGAATATAAGACATTCCAAATTAGTTAAGTAGGCTCTCACGTTAAGGACCTGACCTGAGTATATAATATGAAGATGACAATAAAGAGAGATCATAAGAATATACCTAGTGCTGAAATTTGCACCAGCGTTGGCTCGGTTGGACAGGAAAAGAGCACGCCCAGAATCAACATGACTGTACATGCTCATCTCTAAGCTCCGAATCTCCAACCCAGAAATGAAAGGAATCTGATCCTTAAATGTCTGAGCAACACAAACACTGGTCGTGTTCTTCTTGGTAACATAAATGGCCTCATGATACACACCTCTCAGGCTCGAAGTGTTGACAGTGGCCCAGAAATTGCCATCAAAATGAAGCTGAAAGGTGGGAGGAGAGTCTTTGCCGTCGTAGTTTCCATAGAAGAAGCTTGCTCGAATCAGAACCTTCTGTCCCTTACCGACTTTGACGGTGTAGCAGTTCTTCCTGAGGGTGGGGAAAGTCCTGAGAGTGGACATGGCGGTTTCGCTCATGTAAAGAGGGACTCCTGGTGTATTGAACTACGTGGGAGTCTCCGTTTTGAGCGTAAGAGTCATCGGCGTCCCATTGGAAGATGTCGCCGTCGGCTATTGAAGAGTTTGAGCCACAGTCGATGCTGATGAAGGTCGGGGATGATGACAGAGATGGAGTTAGGGTTGTGAGAAGGAGAGAGGAGAGGAGGAGAAGGACGTTGTGGATAGCCATTGTTGATGTTGTTGCTTGGCATGCATGCTTGTATTGTGCCCAGCGATGCTTCTATTTATACAAAAGCTTTGTTGCTCGTTTTGACTTAAAATTTAAAGAAGGGTTTTGCTCTTTTGACTTCTCCCGCAGGTAACCAAACAGGTGGGCCCCATTTGTGCTTATTTCAGTCATCAGCATCATGATTCATCAATGTAATTACATCCCCATGATTTAAATATAATTTGAATGTTATAGATTTGAAATTCTCAACTAATTATTTTTAAATGAAAAAAAAATTATCTTTTGAAAAAATAACATTTAAGAGATTATTTTTATTTTAAATTTTATATAAATTAAAATAATTCTTTTTAAAGAATATGAAAAAAAATTAAATCCACGTATCATGCAAATTAATCAAAGATTTTAGTACCCACTTGGATTAGCGGTAAACAACTATGATTTTAGATAATCGTGAATTTTATAAGTGACACTGGTTAATCGTGATTTCTGTTTGGATATTTTTTTTATAAGTGATTTTAAGAATTGTGATTTTTTTTTCATTTATTAATTAAAATCACTTATGGATGTATAATTACTAAAAAGGACATAAAGTTAATAAAGTTGTTTTCATTTTCATAATTATTATATTTAATAATAAATTTTTATTAAATATAATTTAATAAATGATATGAATATTTAAATATTATTTTTATTTTAAAATTATTATTATTTAAAAGATCTTACAAAATTTATGTGTAGTACAAATATTAAATAAAAGGCCATATATAAATAAGAGATGAATGAAAATTAAAAAAAAATTGATTAGCAATTTTAGTAAGATTTGAAGTAAAAATAAAATTTTAGTCTTGGAAGATGAGACAACGGCCTCTTAAGAAAAAATTTAAAGTGGTTTAGGTTGAAAAATTGTAGGCAAAATATGCGGAGATAATATTTGAGGAGAGATTTTTGAAAGAGTGTAGAAGGGTAGATTGGAGAAAATTTTGTTGCTGAAGATTAATCAAGATTTTTCAAACGCATAAATTACTCCTTGTTGGTTATCTTAACAGTGCGGTAGAAGGATAAAATCACAATTATCGGGATTTTATAAAAATTACCCAAACAAGATAAATATGCTTTATAATCACTTATTTAGATTTAAACGGGGTTATTTGAGATCCCACTACTTTACTTAACCAAAGATGATGAATACTAAAACTAAATCCCACGTCTAGTTTCTATTCTCAAGCATGTATTAAAATCTAACCCAGTTTGATCATGCATGCGCCCCATTCTCATGAAAGGGTTTTGAATGGATCATTGTGAGCTAAATTTTATTTTTATTTTTTTATTATTGAGTTTGAAATGATGCCTTTTTAGTTTTTAAAAAACAATAGTTTGTCATATATGAATATAATGTACCATTTATTTGTGTATCAATGTTCTTTTTTATTTAAATAGTTTGTTGATATATTATATAAATATTACAACGTGGTTACTACTTGCTAGCACCACTGGGAGAGAGGAATAATCCGGACTTTTTTTTTGTTTTCTTTGTAATGAAGTTAATCACAACAAAATATTCAAATAAAGCATTTTCTTTATTTTTTAAATCTAAGCCATTAGTTGACTAAATACATAATTTAAATTAGTATGACTAATCAACGGCACAAATTATGCTTACTTATGATTAGATCCAGCTGCCATAACGTGCGAAGAGGTGGCCTCCAAAATTGTTTCATTTCATAACCTATGCTAAATATACAATACATGCCAAACCTTGAAGCAAGCTTTGTGTGCATTTGAAACAAAGACAGGCTAATTTTGAAGTGTTCAACATTTAACAAAGTTGTTATTATTATTAATTAATGGGATACTAAAATTTGTAATCCTTATTTGTTTTTCAATCATCAATTTAATATCTAAATTTTGACTTAATACAACTCATTACTTATAGTTTATTAAATTAAAAAAATCATAAAGACTGAGTTATAGTAATTTACAAAGTTATAAAAATTGAATTGTTCTGATTTCCGAGCAGAAACAACTTACTTCTCCCTCCGTCCCTTATTGTAAGACCCTTTCAATTAAATTACTTGGTTTAAGAAAACAATTAAAATTACTTAAAAGCAATTAATATGTAGCAAATGCAATTTTTTTCAAATATACCTCTATATATAAATAGATAAATGTGAGAGGGTGATAGTGAGATAAATGAAGAAAGAGAATGTATTAGATATATTAAATTAGAGGTAAAATAGGTAATAATACATTAAATGTTCAGACAAACTCAAAGAGGATCTTATAAAAAGAGACAGACCCATTCAAAAAATTAAATCTTATAATAAGAGACGGAGTAATATAAAGATTGAGATGTGACTAAATTAATACTCCCTCCAATCTTATTTATAAGCTTCAAATTTGGGAACTTATGAGCTTAAATTTGAGTTTGTCCTAATATTTAATGTATTTTTTTAACTATCCTTAATTATTTATTCTCGCTTCTTCGTTATAACCTCTATTATCACATTTTCTCACACATTCTCTTTTAGTCTGTTTCTTTTATTATATGGGCATATTTGATAACAAAAATATATTTCTAACCTATTTATTACTCCCTCTGGTTCAAAATATAAGCTAAAGAAATTAGTTAAAATCGGTTTAAAACAATAAATAAGCAATGCATATATTTTTTCTTTCCAAGTATGCCCTTATTAACTAAGAGAATAAATAAAAGATACAATAAATAAATCAAAGAAGAAAGAGAATATATGTGAGGTACAATTACAAAAAACTCATTAAATACTTAGACAAAAGTGAATGTTATCTTATAAAAAAAGCCAAACCCCTCTAACAAAGTTTAGCTTATAATTTGAACCACAAGGAGTACTTTTAACTAATTTTAACTAATTATTCGTTATCAGTAGATTAGTTATTTGAAACTTAGAATAATAACCGGACGAAGTAATTGAGAAAGTTAAAATATTTGAAGTTATATTTTTTTCTTGAGTAATTAATTAATCAATTAATAGCTCGTTCTGCTTCAAGTTTCAACGCTGACCATTTCAAGGTTTCTGAGAGTCGCCTTGTCGACCTTTGAATGAAGCACGAGATGATCGGCTCAAGGAACAACGTTGACTTGACAGACATTCTGTTTCAAATCTACAAAATGTTACTATCTGATTTTATTTTTAATTAAGTTGCATGGGACATCACAGTGCAAAACTCTTCCTACTAGTTCCTACCATAGCTTTTTCTATTTAAGGTTTAAATTAAATCCAAAACTTTACTGGATGCCAAATCGCCTAAGCTAATTGTCTTTGGTATGTAAATTTGGTTTAATGTTAACCTCAAAGATACTTTGAAATTTTAACTTATGCTGAATGATTCTATGGGCCGGATAACTATAGTTCATACATTTTTCGTTATTAGTCCTAATCTTCACTTTCCTTTTGTCTCTACATATAAATCATAGCACAAATGAGAGTCATTTATTCAACAGATACTTATCATCTTTCTAAACTTTTATTCAAACATGAAGTTGCGTGTTTGACTTTTTGTAAATGTGATAAGTACATGAGCTCCCTTTGCTGGATAAAGGATGACAAAAAATCTCAGTTTTTTTTTTAAAATTCCGTTTGGCTATAATTAATACTACTAGCTTTGACATTTAATATAAGAGTTACTTAATTAATTTTGATATACTTAAGAAGTTAGATAAACAATAACAATGAAGGAAGCTGGATAAATTAATCCATTGTAAAAATTATGAGATGATAATCTTAAAATACCTTGTATCTAACATTAAATTATACTTTTCTGGTTCTATTTATAAGACAGAAAGAAAAGATATTTTTTGGTCCTATTTATAGAGCATTAAGAGAAATTTTTTGTATGAATTTACAATTTTACTCCTCATTTATTATTATGTTGACTTTGTTTACATGAGGTATAATATATATTAAATAGGGATAAAGTTGAAAAGGTGTTAAATTTTAAACGAAAGTTAACAAAATTAAAGGTTTTTTTTTGTTTGTGTGAAATATGTCGGAAGTTACTTATAAATAAGATTAAAAAAGTATGTTAATTTACAATGAGGTATAAATTAATTTAAAAAATGGTAAATGAAGATAAAGTAAGTTAAAATTTTATATTTATGATTAAATTCAATTCACAATCCTCTCCTATATTAGGAATCCAGGGAGTACTTCATTATTCATTCGATCAAAATCATATGGTATTTTTCTATTTTCCCTATATTTAAAAACATAATGCCTTGTAATTAGTGAAGTTTTTCTAAAAAGTCCTCAATGAAAAATTAATGAGATTTTTTAGGAACCGAAAATAAGGGGTATTTATAATTTATTTTGTGTTGGGACTTGGAATCAATGTTTTAAAAGCCGGGCCGAACATAGAACTGGAAAGGCTAACAAGTCATGGTTCAAACTGTTGGATTGGTTAGACCGGTAGTCGAACCGGTGACATAATAATTAAATAAAAATAATATTATATATAATATATAAGATTAAAATGTTAAATAAATTAAAAACGAGCAGTGAAAAAAAAAGAAGAAGAAGCAAAGCCTTTTCTCTCATTTAGCTCTTTAATCTCACCCTCCAAGTTCAATCATGCATTAATACTAGAAATATAATCTAAAATTTTAAATAATAATAAAAAAATAATGAATAAATATGTGTACACGGCCAACAAAAAGGTTAAAAACCGCAAATTTTGGCCGGGAAAAAAAACAATGGTGAAATGCTTTACATTATATGAATAAAATATATGCTAATAAAAAAATAAAAATTAAAAAAAAGGTGAAAAGACCTAGCCTTCACATTTTACCAAGTGTCAGATGAATTCACCTCCTTTGTTCACGCGTAGTCAATGGCTTCAGTCATGTCTCCTTGCATCTTTCGTCTTTCTTCCCTCCATCGTAGGCAACTCTCAAGTCAAGTTTGAAGTTTGCAACTTCTTTCTCTATCATCGCAACCTTCAAAATACCATGAAAGTAGGGGGGGAAAAACTAATCGATAGGTGGGTTTTAATTGTTCTTGTTCTTCGTTTTTTCCATCTTCTTCATTATCTATGTCCTTTCTTTCTTCTTCGTCATTCTTGTTTCGGGAGAACGTAGAAAAAGAGAGAATGGAATGGCAACCTTAAAAACAGTTCGGTTCTTCAGAAACCGCTCCAGTTTTAGGCTCCATTCCGGGTTCCGGCTCAAATGCGGGTTTAAGACGGCCCAAAACGGCTCAAACTCTCAGACGGTCCAAATATAAAGACCAAGCCACTCAGGTGAACGGTAGATGGCCAGACCGGTCCGGTTCGGATTTTAATACACTGCTTGGAATAATTGTACATCAACACTTCACCTTACTAAGCATACCATTATAGTTAGGGATGTTTAACTTATCTTATCCTGACCATTTTGACCTAGTCTTGATCAATTCAGGATAGGATGAGATAGAAAATATTCCAAGACAGGACGATTATGGGACGGGACACAGGACAGGGTCATCCTGTCCCAAGATTTTTTTTAAAAATATTTATTATTAGTAATTATTATTCGATTATTCAATTCGCTTAGTAATAGTAACTATTTTGTATAGTGATTTTATCTTCTTAAATTGCGGTGTTGTCTCAAAAAAATCTCATTTCTCAATTAAATAATTCATGAAGCCATTATATAGGTTTTCTTTTATAATTTTTTTTAGGATAAAGGGGTGCCCAACACTCCAATCTTTTTTTTAGTGCAATTTTACTTATCATCTTTTTTTTTTTTAAGTGCAATTTTACCTATTTGCAACGGTCCTCTAACGTATGTTAACACAAACATGTTTTTTTTTTTAAAAGCTTAGTTCTCGAATATATATTTGAGAAGACCAGTCAAATTGCACGCATTGGTATTTAGATACCATTCCTGAAAAAGAAAATACACATTGGAAAAATCGCGTAAAACTTCTGTGTTCAGGTCATCTTTAGTCCCTGTATTATGTATTTATAGGCATTTAGATACCATTATGGAACCCCCGCGGTATAGCAGATGTGCTCTGAGGTCGTCCCAAACGTATGGATGAGATCCAAGGCTGTTTTCTGGGCTAAGGCGTTGCATTTCTGGTTGTTTGGCCAATTCATGTTAATATGATTTTCCAGGCTAATAATAGTGTGAGAACGGAGAAGGGAGATCATCTCCGAGCTAATACCTCCTCCCTGATCATCTTTGCTCGTTATAGTCGATTATAATTATTGACTGTCGGATTCCCAATTGGCAGATGACAACAGCCGTAGCAATTGAAGATGTACGGAGTGTTGAAGGCCTTGTCTGGTCATAAAAATGCAGGCAAGTTTCATGATGCATTTGAGGATGCCAATAACGTCTACATAGTAATGGAGTATGTGCCGATACATAATCATGATCTCAACAGTAGTCTAGACATGACATCTATGCACTTATAAAATCAGCTATTTATTCTGAAGTGATCATGTGTTCTTGTTCTCACCGGATTGTGTGATGGAGGCGAACTGCTTGACAGAATTCTCTCAAGGTAAAATTGGGGGATATTCTTCATTTTGGTATCTAAATACCTATGACTACATAATGGGTAAAATTGCACCCAAAAAAAAAAAAGATGGTGAGTAAAATTGCATTAAAAAAAGATTGGGGTGCTATATGCCCTTTTATCCTTTATATATATATGTATATATAGTATTATGTTTACACTTTTTTTATATTATGTAGTTGAGCTTTCTACATAATATTTTTTTATAATATTTTTATCTTTAGAAGTTTAATGAAAAATAAACATTATAACATAAAAAAATTCATTTCTAAAATTATAATTTTTTTCTTTTTTTAAAAAAAAAATATGATGTCCCGTGGACAGTCTTGAAATGAGATAGGATACAAGACAGAAATCCTGTCCCATTCCTATTCACTGGGACGAAACCAGGACATGTGATTAGCTCTAATTATAGCCTAATCATCAATGACAAATCATCATAATAGCAACCTTTTGGGCCAAATTCTCTTTTCTTTTTCTTTTGGTAATTTTTTTTTTGTAGCCCCACTGAAATCCATGTTAAACAGGCCATCCCGCCACAAAAGGTGTAAATAGTTCGTAAGGATTTTAGAAGTATCCATGACTTTTCAGGAATATGCCTATGACTTTTAAGATGGGAGAAGACTTTTCAAGTATCTGTAAGTGGATTTTTAAATTTTTCAAAAAAAATTAAAATATTACCATCTCCTGATCTTTAATATAAGAGCTAGTTGACTAATTTAAGTAGATTAAAAAAGTTTGTTAAGTTAGTTATTTATAACAAATAACTGTTATCTTTCCTAGAATGCTCTTACTAATAATGTGTATTAGTTAGAACTACAATTTTGATAGAACCTTTAATATGTACGACTATTACAAAGACTACTTTAAAAAAAATAGATAAATATGAAAGACAAAATAAATTAAATAATATCAAAATATCTTTTATACTAAAAATCGGAAGTACTATTAACAAAAGTTAGAGGGTAAATAGTTGGCATAAAAAAAGTTTGGGGGGGTAAATCATGGATGAATGACACTTTTTTTTTCCTTTCTACCAACTGGTAGAATAGCACGTTTTAATTTGATTGGAAAAAAGGCATATTAAGTATATATAAATTTATAAAGTATATAAGTTTTTTGTTAATACAAATTTTGGTCCCCTAAATTTAGGTCTATTTTGGTATTAGTCCTTAGAATTGTAAACGTGTAGTATTAGTCCCTGAAATTATATTTGTTTCAAACCGTTGGTCCATGACCCCTTGACACCTTTAAATTCTTTTGAGATGGCATTAACACCGTTATATGAATGAAAAATGAAGGACGGCCTCCCCTATTTTAGTACTAAAAAACAGAGGCATTTCCATATCTTATTAAAACGTTGTTTTTAGCATATGGAATTTTGTTGCAGACTAGTTTTAGGAGCCTCATATTATTCATTATCATTCTTTATTTCTAGAAGCTACTTTAAAAAAAATAGATAAATATGAAAGACAAAATAAATTAAATAATATCAAAATATCTTTTATACTAAAAATCGGAAGTACTATTAACAAAAGTTAGAGGGTAAATAGTTGGCATAAAAAAAGTTTGGGGGGGTAAATCATGGATGGAATGACACTTTTTTTTTCCTTTCTACCAACTGGTAGAATAGCACGTTTTAATTTGATTGGAAAAAAAGGCATATTAAGTATATATAAATTTATAAAGTATATAAGTTTTTTGTTAATACAAATTTTGGTCCCCTAAATTTAGGTCTATTTTGGTATTAGTCCTTAGAATTGTAAACGTGTAGTATTAGTCCCTGAAATTATATTTGTTTCAAACCGTTGGTCCATGACCCCTTGACACCTTTAAATTCTTTTGAGATGGCATTAACACCGTTATATGAATGAAAAATGAAGGACGGCCTCCCCTATTTTAGTACTAAAAAACAGAGGCATTTCCATATCTTATTAAAACGTTGTTTTTAGCATATGGAATTTTGTTGCAGACTAGTTTTAGGAGCCTCATATTATTCATTATCATTCTTTATTTCTAGAAGCGTCTCACCACCAACCATTAACGCCGGCAATATGGTGACACCGTCATCACGATCCACTACAGCGGTGTTTCTTTCTTTGAAACCAGTCAAGAATTGGGTTAGAATTCTCTCCATATAATTTACTTTGTAGATTGTTTCATTAAGGTACAAATAGCTTAGTATGAGAAGATCAGCTAGTGTGGCTTCTTCAAGCTGCGATCCTACCTTCTTCTCCCGCACATCTTTGCCCGATTGGAAACATCCAATCTTTTGGGTCATACAAAAAGATGCCTAGTTGTTGCAGAGGACCCAGGGCTCTTCTCCAAGGGTAGATTGGAGAGTATAAACTCCATCAGCTCTTTTTGTTCAGCCTCTACAACTATAGACAAGGAAAACGATGATGACGACATTAGTGACCTTTGACTCAGACTTGAGGCACTTGGAACATAGTTCTTTGCATAATACATGAGGCGGCTCTCTGTATATCTGGGGTAGCATGAGCCAATAAGAAGAGGAGGACAGCTTGCTCAGATATGGTGTTAAAAAACAGAGCACAATGTAAATAAAGCAAGAACCATACCCATTGTTTAGCAATAACATTATACCCATGGACAAAATCATTTGTACAAATAGCAACACAGAGAAATCATATACACAGTTTCTTAAACTTCATACCAATGGGTTCAATAGGAACAAATCAAAACAGAGCACCCGCAAACACTGACCACAGAAGCATTTAAAGTGAAATATTTACTCAGTTAAACTCAAATGCATAATACAACCCCAATGTGATGAGTTTTTCAGATAGAATGCTAGATGAAGACGAGGAACATTTCAATCAATATTTACAGGCTCATCTTTCCACGAAAATTGCAGCACTTATCTTTCAACACAAATGGTTCGAACACAATGTTAAATGACGGTTTGTAGAATCTTCGTCACCTTTCAACGAAGAGAAGCAAACAAAAATTACTCGTACACCCTCTTCCCACTGCGCCAGCGACGGCCATGTCAGTAATCGCCGGCACTAAGTGGGTCCTCTTGACTTGACCCTTTCCCTTTTGTCTTTTCTTCAGGCGTCTGTGCGTGTGGGTGTGTTTGGCTCTAATGTGTGCGTGCGTTTTGCATCTCCTGGTGGTTACTTTTTCTTTCAACTTTATGTTCAGGTCATCAAGCCACCTATGTGTCCACCTCATCAATATAACAGTGTTAATGCAATCTCAGAAGAATTTAACGGTATTAAGAGGCCATGAATCATTGGTCTGAAACAGACATAATTTTAGAGACCACTATCACATGTTTGAAATTCCAGAAACCAATACCAAAATTAGCCTAAATCTGAGGGACCAAAATTTGCAGTAACCCTTTCTTTTAAGATAATGTCCATTGTCCCACACAACAACATGTGATAAATTAAAAAATACAGTATTTTAAATATTATTCAAAATTACGAGAACAACTTTATATTATGTTTAATTGTTCAATATTATTTAAAAAGTGATTTATAAAACCGATGATTTTAAATATCGTCGTTCATTTCACAGATGCATGATCCATCAAAAGCGAAGTACTGGCTCACTCGGGTCTCGTGTGGTTTATGCTCTGGCTAAACCATATTGGCATGGGTTCTAGCTGGTAGCTTCTATCAAAAGCAAAGTGAAACAAGTTAAAATCTTCGCCCGTTTGGAACAGCTTAGCTTTTCAATCGTGATTTATAAAATATAAGATAAATATGTAAGAGAAGTTTTGTCTTGATATAAGTAAAATGTGTTTATAGGTGCTTTTTAAATGTTATCCCAAACAGGCCCTTCATTTGAACTCAAAATGAAGCCACATTGCTACAATTCCTTTACATGTTGCAGAGCAATTCTCTACATTATTCTACAAGTTCTTTAGCTGCAGCAGAAACAACGTAACAGAAGCAATGACAAAGAGAGTATGGTTGTCAACGTTGATGCCACCTTCCTGCTCTCTGTGCCGCTTGATCTCACACCTGAACCAGAAAATGGTCGTTCAGATGGACATGACTTGCCCGATACGCAATTACCTGTCACACTGATACATTGAAAGAATCATATTAGATTAACAGCTAACATGCAGAGCAAATGATGATCCAGAAAATGGAGAGAGAACGCTAGAAACGTTCTGCAAGAGAGAGACCATGGTATAGATAAACTCACATTAGTTTTAAGTTTTTATTTTGAGATAGCGATTTGGGTATGGTTCCACTGAATCTATTATCTGCTAAATTCCTGGTGAAACATAAAGAAGTAATATCAAAGCTTGTTTCAAGCTGGAAGTACTGCATTATTTGCTTGTGGTATTGGTACTCACAGCAATTTCAGTTTTGGCAATGAACCAAGAAAGCTGGGGATTGGTCCAAACAAGCTGTTATTATGCAAATCACTGCAAGTCTTACAGAAAACCAAAACATCAGGACACAGAGGCTACATGAATCA
The DNA here is from genome assembly GCF_004799145.2 of Neltuma alba. NCBI lineage: Eukaryota > Viridiplantae > Streptophyta > Magnoliopsida > Fabales > Fabaceae > Neltuma > Neltuma alba. Next base: position 121,225 of record NW_021635740.1, read on the forward strand.
GAGTCTATATTTTGGTGTTTCATCCCTCAACTCACATTGTCTCAAGTTCAGTCATAGAACTGAGGTCTGGGAGCATTCCTGATAAGCCAAAGCTTCCAAGATTCCTAGTTTCAGGGCAAATACAAAAGGCAACACCGTTTGATCACTCAGCAATAAGTTACTTCAATTAGGCCAGATACACAAAAGATGTGCAGAAACACAGGTCAATCATAAAGGTTGGCACGTAAGCATGGCATGGCACCTTTCATTGTGACATACCTTGTAATCTAGCATGCTTTCATTCTGATTTATTAACAACTTGGTATAAAATTTTTTTAGTAATTAGATTTACCAGTTAACATTTGTCTAATCAATATCCATATCCGTATAATTCGACTAGTTTAGTTCAGCCAAAAAGACTAACAATTTTGTGACACGAGGTGAGGCATCAGAATTGCATTCTAGCCATTCCCATGAAAATGAAGATGGAAGACAAGGGTCGCCACTCCATTTCTGAAGAACTTTAAACTCCCTCTGCAGTGCTGCCAATCTTTTCACTGCAAAACCAAAACTATTTCAGAATGACAGATGATGACACTAACAAATATAATACCTACTGAGTTTGGACTAAAATAGAAGTCAAACCATCATCACTGTTAGTTCCATCTGTAAGTGCACCACTAACAGTGTAGACTTCGTAGGCATTAAGCAGAGGAGGAAGATTGGAACTCTTGGCTGCAAAAACAGCCAGAATTGTGTTTGAATTCGCAGTCATGTTTGTGATGTGCAGCTCTGATACAGATCCAAAAGGAGGGACGACTAGTTGTGAATAAGGAACTATGTTTTTGTAAACTTGAACAGATCTTGTTTGGTTGGGAAGAAGGCGAGTGATTTCAGAGAAGTAGGCTGTGATATATACAGATTCACCGTTGGTAGGAAGGTCTGTGTTAAGAACAATGCCCCTTGAAGTTCCTGTGGTTTTGATTGCAGTTCGAAGAACAGTAAGAGGTGGTTGATTTTCTGCTTTGCTGGTGTCAATCGATGGAGCTTTGTTTACCACATTGTCCACAGAAAAGAACCCACCTTGTGCTCTCCAAATCCGATCATAAGCATCATATGGATACCTATCAGTTTTCAAGAGATGTTTTGTCAAGGTTTCAAACATGAAAAAACCTTATATCTGCCTAAGTTCTTTTAATATAAGGAAAAGTTGGTATAATTTTAAGATAAGGAGCATAAGAATATACCTAGTGCTGAAATTTGCACCAGCATTGACTCTGTTAGACAGGAACAGAGCACGCCCAGAATCAACATGACTGTACATGCTCATCTCTAAGCTTCGAATCTCCAACCCAGAAATGAAAGGAACCTGATCCTTAAATATCTGGGCAACACAAACACTGGTCGTGTTCTTCTTGTTAACATAAATGGCCTCATGATACACACCTCTCACACCCGTAGTGTTTACAGTGGCCCAGAAATTGCCGTCAAAGTGAAGGTCAAAGGTGGGAGGAGAGTTTTTGCCGTCGTAGTTTCCATAGAAGAAGCTTGCTCGAACCAGAAGCTTCTGTCCCTTAACGACGTTGACGGTGTAGCAGTTCTTCTTGAGGGTAGGGAAAGCTCTGAGGGTGGACATGGCAGTTCGGCTCATGTACCGAGGCACCGGGTCGGTGTATTGAACGACGTGGGAGTCTCCGTTTTGAACGTAAGAATAAACATCGGGGAGCCATAGGAAGACGCCGTCGGCGAAGGTAGAGTTTGAACCACAGTCGATGTTGACGAAGGTAGGGGATGATGAGAGAGAGGGAGATAGGGCTGCGAGAAGGAGAGTTAGAAAGAGGATGAAGACGATGGCCATTGTTGGTGTGGCTGTATGGCTTACATGCTCCTGCGGACGATGCTGCGTGTTTATACACACAGGCGCACACACACATACATACATATACATATACATATATATATATATATATATGTATAAGTTGATATTAATTTCACAGGTATGTATGTATCCTTTTTCTTAATGAATTGTACGGAGTGGCTTTATAAATTATATTTATATATTTATTATTTTAGTATATTACGAGGTTGTTGCTTGCGAAGACCACCTAAGGCGAAGATGGGAGACCTAGGAATATTGCTTATGTTCTCTTCAATATTTTTAAAAGTGGTTATAAAAAAAAGTATATTAGATTTGGATAACTTAAATTGCAAAAAAAAAAAGTTAGAAAATACTTGTGTGTGTATATTCTTCTTAAATATATTTTCATTAAAATATTTTCACAAAAAAAAAGAGGTTTGAAAAATATATATTAAACATACAAATGGCAGTGTTGCTGCAAAAACAAGTAATCACAACGAGGTTTAAGGTAGTAGTTGACTGAATATATGATCTAAATTATAAAGACTCAACAGCGGCACGAATTATGCTGATTTTGATGAAATCCAGCTACTATAACGTGCGAAGAGCTGGCTTAATCCAACCAAGTTGTTCATCGTTTGATCATTTCATGCATATGGGGAATCTTGAAGTAAGCCAGTGTTGAATTTGAATAGAAAGCGAGCTACTTTTGAAGATCAACAATAATTGCAAAATTAAGTTATTATTATTAATATCAATTAAGAAGAGATAAATCTAAGAGTCCGTTTGGTATGAGGGAAAATGAGAGGAGGGGAGGGGAGAAAAAATTTTAATGAACTTGATTTAAAAAATTGAAAAAGTGAGGTTAAGAGCTTTTAATTAATTTTTATTTTTTTATATTACTTCTTCTTTTTTATTAAAATTTCAAAACCTCACTTCTCTAATTTTTTAAATAGAGCTCATTAAAATTTTTCTTCCCCTCCATTTTCCTCATACCAAACAGTACCTAAATATACAACTAGTCTATGAGCTTGTATAGAAATAACTTTTTTAGTTGTGACTTATGGAATAACACGATAAGTATGTAAATTTTGAGAAAAGTTTTGTCTCAACCTATATGAACGTACTTATAAGTGCTTATAGATTGCAGCTCCAAATAAGCTCTATATAATATGAGACTTCAACTCCTGTAATTGGTTTTTTGATTACCCTCAATTCATTAGATTCCACCAAAACTAGGGTCTGGATTTTTTTCTTCTTCTTTTTGTGCCGTGTCAGAATCCCATCTAAAAGATGAAGCAAAAAATAAAAGTTCATACTCCGCTGGTCCTAAATGTAAAACCCTTATACTAATGTGTATAAAGATTTTATATTTAGAACCGGAGGAATACTTAATATTTTGTAAAAATAAATAAATTTAAATAGTTAAAATTCACATGCACAAAAATTTAAAAAATAATTTATAAAACATTATAGTAATAATTTAGGTGAAGTTAGGGTATCTCCAAGTCGCATTGGACTTGATACTAATCCTTTCCAGGTTGGGAGCAGTTAAGGAATATCCCTCCCAACAAATGCACTTCCCAGTAAAAGCCAGATGCTTCATGAATGAGGTTGTTTATGGTTTGGGATGGTTAAAATGGTTTTGTCTTTAAGTTTATAGCTTACAAACTAAAGTTTGTGAATTTTAGAGAAGGTTAATATGCTCTTTAGTCTCTCAAATTTATTCTCATTTTGGTTTTGGTTCGTTAAGTTTCAAACTATAGGTTTTGGTCTCTTGATGGACAAAATGGTCCAAGTTTTTAGTAAATTATAAAGACCAATGTTTTAAATGAAAAAAATTTAAGGAATCATAATCTATGGTTTAAAATTTAAATGATCAAAAACCAAAATAGGGAGAAACATAAAAGAGTAAAAATTATGTTAGCCGTATTAGAGAAACAACTTTTAAGAATGCAAGCCATTCTGCATGGAAATGAGCTCTTGACTCCTTTGAAATCACAAATGAAAAAGAAAACATAAATCAAATGGCCTTGCTAATTGCTATTGCTACCTCAGCACAAATTTTGAGTAAAACATGGCTCATAACATGACCATGAGCATATAGAAGCCATATTTGTCCCAACGAATCGAAAAGAAGAAAAACTTTTCCTCGGCATTATTTTATCGAATACCTTTTTTTGACCAGGGTTTTATCCAATACCTGGTGGGCATGGTTTAAATAACATACTCTTATAGCCGCTTTGCTTCTACAATCAACCAAAATTAGCAGCCACCGTCGATTTTAACATCAATAAGAGCACAAAAATTTGACACTCAATTCCTAAGTCAAGGTTTTCCAAGCCTTCCATGTAGTTCCACTCCTATGCATGAAACATGAAAAATGGCATTCAAAAGGAAACGAGCAAAGCTGCAAAATAATAAAGAGAGCATAAGAAAGTAGAAAATTGTCACGGAGAGCTCCGTATTTTTCCGATACTATCACCAGGATGCTTTTCCATGGCTTTGGTTTGGATTTTTTATTTCTAGAGGCTTGCAGACTGAGAAAAGAGGTAAGAATGGTTGTTACCAAAGACCCCAAAACCCCTCACTATTGTCCACAATTTTCGAAACCTCCACAGGAAAATAAAAAGATAAGCAGAACCCAGATCTTATGCTCAGTTATCAGATCAAAAAGTACAGACGAAATAAAGCAGAAAAACTCTCATCATGAGGAACATAGAATTCTCTGGTTTTATGCTTACCCCCGCGGCCGCCGTCAAGAAGGGATACAACCTTTTGGAGACGTCTTCTGCGCTTTATGCAAACCTCTGTCGCCGTCGTGGCCTCTGCTACTGGGATTAGGCTCAGTCGCCGTCCCCTGTTTGCTCTCACGTCTTCTCTGTCATCAGGCCTTTGTTATTCCCCGGCGCCTTCTTCCTCCTTTTACCGAAGGATAATTTCGTCATTTCCGAAACATATATATATTACCTTGATCCTAATTATAAGACCTTATTTGTAGATAATAAATAAAGTTTTATAATCAGAATTGGAGATAGTATTTGAAAAAATGATAGAAACATACCTGTTGAATTCTAAAAAAATAAATAGGTTAAACTGACTATTTTTATCATTTTTATCTGTCAAAATCACCTAATTATCGTTTTAAGATTTATGAGGTATTTTTTTTGTCATTCTGCCTGTATATTTCAACTGAGGGGCGAGGTGAGGGCATTGCCGATTTGAAGTACTTTTACACAATTAACTTTTTGGATGGGCCCTTTCAAGCAAATTTCCCTTGCGATTATGAAAGTTGTGATTGTTGTCCAACTCCGCCATATCACGTATTGTGTCACCAAAAGACAGAATTTTAAGTATTAATTAAAATTACGAGACTTGTTAGCTGTTATATAAGGTTTAAGTTTAATTTGTTAACTTTTGTGGGCAAAAGAAAAAGTTTGTTAACTTTTATTAGAAAAATTAATGTCTTCTTACTTAAATTTTTAAAATTTGTTTTTATTTTCATACTAAACGTTTAAAAAAAAATTAAATGTTATTACGTACATATAGTGTCCAAGATATATCTATCTATCTATATGAAATGTTACAAAATAATCACACATCAAGCGATTCTGTAGTTTCCTCAAGTCATCATATAAAAAAACTAGGCAAATTAAAATGAAGATAAATGCATAGAGATCCTCTTTATTAGATCCCCCTTAGGGTGTTTCTATGGGCCTTTGATCATGATACTAATCACTACATGTATAATACTGTTCTGAATCTTAATGTAAAACTTATTTAACTAATATAAGTATATTAAAAAAAAGTTAAATAAGTTATTTAATTATAATAAATATGATATGCTTTTTCTAAAACATGCTATTCATCTTCTTAAACATCCTTCCTCCCTTTCGTATTTGATTATTATTTATGAAGTATCAATAGGGGTGATTTGAAAAAATTTAATCATTATTAAAAATAGATCTTATATTCAGAAGCAAAATCAACTTAACAATTATATCTTATATTAAGGAGTAAAAGAGTATTAGATTCGTATAACTAAGTTATTGAGATAGCAATACAAATATAATACTCCCTCCAGTCCTAAATATAAGACTCATTTTGTAGTGTAAATTACACGATAAAATGGGTCTTATATTTAAGACCGAAGAAGTACTACATCCTATTCTAAATATAGAAGCCGGTTTGTTTTTGTTCTAAATATAAATTTCAATTTACCTTGTGTTCTAAATTTATAATTTTGTTCCTCAACTTATTCATATTAATTAATTGCATGTAATCAGAACATTATTTTCATCAAGAGACAATTATTAAGTTATCATAACATAATGTATATATGATTTAAAAAAGACACACGTGTATTTGTTATAAATAATTAACTTAACTTTTTTTTAAATATTTGTAAATTAGTTACCAGCACTTAAAGGAACAATATATTGTGCTTGTTTTGTAAGACATTTGAGGGAGGAAAAAGTAGCTTATAGATGTAATAAGTTTATAAATTTGGGAGATGTTTGTCACAGCTTTTGGTCAATCTGACTTATAGATCAAAAGTTATTTTTTTAAGTAAGATTGCAAAAAGCAGTTTTTTAAAATTAAAAGATATTTTTGCCCTTATATTTATGTTGTTCTTATATTTCTTTCTATATATTTCTTGTGCTTCCCAATCAGTTTTTAGTTATTTATTTTTAATATTATCTAAAGTAAAAATAATTTTTAACAGTTTGTATAATATTTTTAATTTTTAATATTTTTTTAATTTTATGTTTACATAAATTATGCAGAGTATATCATCCAATTAATTATGTAATATTATTTGGTTCAAAAATTTTCACATTACCATGATTTCTAATTTAAATATATTTTATTCATTAAATCTAACTTCTTCCTATCATAGTAATTTAAAATTATTATATTTTGTAAATTCATTTTTTAATTATTTTTTTATTACTTAATAAAAGTTATACTCATTTTGGTCATTTTACAAACTAAACTTACCTATTCAAGTATAGTCCAAATAGTTTTTTTACTTTATAAACTAAATTTTATAAAAATCAATCTAAATATAAATTACATTACTCAATTTAACTTTTACTCAATCTTATTTCTGTAAAAGTCAAATTGAAAACAAATTACTTTTTCTATGACCAATTCAATTCAAATGGAGGGATTGTGTAGTCTCATGAACCTAAAAGAGGTGCCTTGAAAAAATCAGCATGGACCAAGCTAGCTAGTAATCAGTTAGGAACACATAAACACTAATATCCATTTAAAATTCAACGTCACTAAGAAAGTCATGATGATCAAGGAGAAGAAATTAAAGAAGAAATTTAATGAATGAATGAAACATTATTTCGACCCATAATCATGGATCGGGAAAAAAAGAAAAAAGAACATGGATCATATCAAAACAAAAGGGCATAGTTATTTACGAGTCGTTACATCGATCATATGACTCAATGTCGGCTGCCACAGGTTACGTCACACTCCCCCAATTTGGTCCATAAATGACATTATTAATTAGAGAGACTAATCTATTTGGGGTGGTTAAAGATGTTGCAAAACGACTAGGAATCACAATCTTCAAGGATTATATATATATATATATATATATATATATTTCTATATATTAATCTCACTCGATGATCAGTAGTTAGATTATTTAATTTGATCCCTCCACCATCATGCCCACTCTGAAATTTATAGTTGAAAGTATAAATATATTATAGCACATGGTAATCAACATCAACATGAATAAATGTGTATTGTGATGACCATGCTGTATAACCTTGCCATAACTATTCGTCGCTACTCAGATTTTTTTGAATTGGAAAAATTGTTCGCACTACTCGACGTATATTATTATTTCCCATTATATGTGGATTCATTTGAATTTGACACGTCATGAACTCATAATATTATTTTGAGGAAAAAAAAAGGATGTATTGTCAAAAACTGCATACTCGGCTTCGTTCATAAAGGGCAAACAAATATAATTTAAAGCATCATCAACATGTCAAAATATGAAAAAGTAGGTGACGCGTTTCTAAGAAAATATATCTCAGATATTTCTTAAAGGAGAATACAAATTCAATTTTGATTTCCCAAGCCTTTTGAAACGTAGTATCTATACAATCACATACGTACGGTCACATGAAAAATGACATGAAAGAATGTGACTTTAATTTGTAAGGTTCACATGTTAATTTTACACTCATAATCCTTCCCCTCCTCCTGATTGATAGATTCTTCTCTTCCGATCCAATATGCGTCTTGGGAAACATGTTTGGTCTTATTAGTCAAAACATAATTTTGATCAAGATAATAAATATACAAGAGTCCCTTTAGCTCAAATTACAAAAAATTCATATCTAATGGGTTTCCAAACATATTACTCCCTTTGATTTTAAATGTAAGAGCTAGCTAGATAACTAGCTAATTTATAGATATTAAGAAAATTTTAAGTTAATTATTTGTAAAATATGTGTATTGATTTTTTTTAAAGTATCCATTTTAATTATCAACATCGAAAATTACTCCCCTACTAGAAAAACTTATTAATATGTGTAATCAGGATAAAAAAAATTTAAAAAAAAAACCAAAGTGGATTGGTGTTTTACATTTAAAACCAATACAAATATCTTTACTAGCTCTTACATCTAGGATTGGAAAGAGTACTAAATACTACTCTGTGGTCCTAAATGTAACAGTTATTTTATAGTGTAATTTATACTATAAAATAAATTTTATATTTAAGACCGGAAAAGTACTTTTGATCTTTAATATAAGAGTTACTTCCTTGATTCAAAATATAAGCTAAACTTTGTTGGAGGGTTTGATTTTTTTTTATAAGATTCACTTTTGTCTAAACATTTAATGAGTTTTTTTCAATTTTATTTCCATATATTCTCTTTCCTCTTTAATTCATTTATTGTATTTTTTACTTATTCTCTTCATTAATAAGGGCATGTTTGAGGAAAAAAATACATGCATTACATAATTATTGTTTTAAACTTATTTTAACTAGTTTTTTGATAAGTGTATGTGGATAAAGTTTAGCTTATATTTTGAACCAGAGAGAGTACTTAACTAATTTAGGTAGATTAAAAGTTAATTATTTATAAACAAATATAAGTTGATTTTTTTAAAGTACCAGTTTTAAATCATGACTACCTTTGGATGGAAACTCTCTTGATATGTGTAATCAATAGAGATGCTTTAGAGTAATGAAGTATAAATTTGGAAAACAATAATAGATTGAGGTTTTATATTTAGAATAAAATTCAACCCTAATTAGCTTGTATATTAAAGACTGATAGCATATCTTATTGAAGCCATTTTATATTCAATCTCAAATCGACCCCCTAGAAAAGGGAAAAACCGAAGTGTGTTGTATGTATATATGCATACTGTGTACATTCATGTGTAGAGCTGGTAATATGAGTTGAACCCATGAGTCTCACCCGCCAACCCACCAAAAATGACGGGTTAGGGTTGGCTAAAAGTTAACCTGCCAGCAAACAAATTTTTAACCCACACCGCCTAACTCACAACTTGTCATGGGTTAACTCGCTAGCCTGCAGGCTAATCTGTATTTTTTTGTATTTTTAAATTTTATTAATTATTATTATTATATTATTATATTTTACATCCTATCTAAAAAATTAAGAGAAAAATCGATATCATTTATTTGGTATCTTCAATCAAGTATTTGAAGGAAAAATAAAAATTTCATTATATTTTCTTTATATTGTACAAGGAAAAAGTATTTAAAATCAATCCGCAGCGCTTAACTCTAGCTGATCACGGGTTATTACCACTCCTATTCATGTGTGTGTATGTTCCAGAGCTACACTTCACTAAGCCATATAGAATCATTGTTCATGCCAATACCAAAAGAATTGCTACATTCCTTCAGTTTAACTCTCATACAATATCTTGACAAATAGAGCTTTCCTTAACCATATTTCTTTTTACAAGTGTGTATATATCTCCTTAAATACATCATTCTTCCTGTCAAAGCGTATATATGGACCTAATTAAAGGTGAGTAGTCTTGGTCTAGTCAGGCTTAAACTTGTTACAAGATATGTATAAATTGCATCATCAATTCTTCTTGTGCATGCGAACGATCGAAGAAACATATGTTAGCTAGGAGGTTTCATTAACAGACAAAAAATCGATAAACCGAGCACCATCACCACCATCGTCTTTGTTCTGTCTCCCTCCCACAATATTATGATGTTCACTATCTTGATTCACTTCCTCGTCCTCTCTTCTCGCATTGTCTGTCACCTCGCTTCTATTATTCGAATCAGTGTTCACTTGAAGAAAGTCGTAGAACTCAACTGATTCACTTTTATCTGCAACACTCAACAATAAGAAACTCCATTATTAGACCTCAGAATTAATTATACTACAGACAGACTTGTGTGTGTTTCCTGCTTCTCTTCCAAATGACAGTCATATCAACATTAATTAGATGTTAATACCAGAGTCCTGCGTTGTTAATTAACTAGAGATATATCCATCATTAGATGAGCATATAAACCCCATAATTAACGGAAAGATGTGTAATACTACCTCTTATCTTATTTACAAGACATCGTTTGTAATTTGTAGACTACAAAAGAGATCTTATAATTAGGATGGAAATAGTAGCTTAATTTGCAGCATACTGATTGATTACTTGACCACGACATATCCAAATTCATACTGAAGAGTAATAATTAACAGCTTATAATTACCATGAAGAATCGATGAACAGCAAGATGGACGTTGAAGTTGATGATGAAACTTGTTGGGGAATTGAAGGAAAGGGTTATAAGGGAGAGAATAAGCTGGGAAAACATTCTTGTCATAGTATTTCTGAACAAAAGCAGGAACAAGAATAGGACTAGTCGTCGTCTTTGTATGATGATCATAGTTTGTTCGACGATCCTGATGATCAGGAGCAGGATCCGATGATGTTACTGTAGTGAGGTGATGATGATGAGGGCGTTGCTTGGCATAAAGCTTGGACCTTTCTCTGCGAATCCTGGCCATCATGACGTGCCAGTGATTCTTGACAGCATTATCAGTTCGTCCTGGAAAAAGCCTCGCAATCACAGCCCATCTGTTTCCATGGATCCTGTGAGAAGCAATCAGCCTCTCTTCTTCTTCCTCAGTGAATGGAGTCCTGTTTATTCTTGGGTCCAGTTGATTGAACCACCTCAGCCTGCAACTCTTCCCTGTAACATATCCATGTTAGCCTCCTCAAGAAAGAAAAGAGAAACCAGAACCAAACTCTTAGTCCACTATGTTCTGGATATCCTTAATTATAATCACTGTACATACACATACATGAACCTTAATTAACAAGTTCTCATTTAGTTTTCGTCGATTCAGTTCAATGACCTGCTAGGAGATACATGTAGTTAATTAAGTGGTCTATGATTGTGGGTTTGATAGTAATTAATTAAGAAGACAATAACTATATGTATATAGAAGGAGATGAGATGATCGGCGTGTGTATTTATTCACCTGATCTTCCTCGAAGCTTTTCAGCTATGGCGTTCCAGTTATGAGGTCCATAACGCTCCACCAACTCTCGAAGTTTCTCATCCTCGGCTGGCCTCCAATGGCCTCTACTACACATGTTATCTCCTCCCTAACTAGCTAGAAACAAATTAAGACCAAAACAAAATCAATCAAACCCTAATGCGTGATTAGGGTTTGGATATCTAATTTTGTCTTCTTCTTCCTCTTGTGCAGAAATCGATCTCCCTCTCTGCTAGCTAAAAACTCTGCAAGTGATCAAGCCAGAGAGAGAGAAGCAAGAACGAAGAACGAAGACGAAAGAGAGAGGGAGAGATTATATGGTGGGGAAGTGTTTTCCGTTAGAGAGTGGGAGAGTTTGGACAGACCTTGCACCTGCGATTGATGCAAACGTTTTGGCTAACAAACTTCTATATAAGTAACACTTATATATATATATATATATATAGATATAGATATACACAGAGAGAGAGAGAGACAGAGATATATATTAATATGGGTTTATAGAGAAGAGATAGGAAAAGAAAAATAATAAAGCAGAAAAAGAAAAAGAAAGAAAAGAGAGGTTGCTTAGTGGAGCGAGCTAGTTTGGTTCTGCTTTCAACGTCTTTAATTTCCAAGTTTCTAACCTACAACGTCTACTTATAACCCACCAAGGCCTCAGTCCATCATTTTTCCATTTTTTATTGTATACTATGCATTCCCCTAATCACATTACATTGAAACTATATCTTCTTCTTCTTGTTTTGTTTTTTTTTTTTCTGCAGACACGTGACATCAACATGTATATATATAACGTATACGACTTTGCTTCCCTTCATTATTACTGTCATATATATTCTTATAGTTATTACTCCATTGTTTCTTGTTATGTGAGAATATAAAAGTCCATTTGACGTCCAAAATCTTGCTCAAGTCCCAACTTTCTCTTAGGGTAACGTCATTTGGTGGCTAATTAAGCTGCACGTTTATGTATATACCTATATGATCAACCGGTTGCTTTAACAAATTATAGATATGTATATGTGTATATGTAAATAGAATATTAAAAAAAATTGAACATATGTAGTACCTTTATTTGATTTATGCTTATTTGCATGCGTTGCGTTATAAATTTAAATGGATAAACAAAAAGCGACACTAAAATATTGTTGGCAATTCAGTGTTTTAAAATCAAAATGTAATTCCTTTTAATTAAACAATATAAAAACGAGTTACAATTTTTTTGGTACAGAAACAAGTCACAATTATTATTTTTCTGAATTTAATCATCACTTATTTCTCTGTAAATCTATAAATTTTTCTTCTCTATATTATACTGCGTATACATGTATATATTTTTGAATTTATTATCTATATATCTCAAAGACCAAATTATACATGTAACTTCAAGAAGCACCAACAGTAATAATTAACTTATGTTTATAGATGTTGATAAGGATTTAAATTTTAAAATATGATCTCTATCAATAACACGAGTCTCGTGGAATTAATTTATTATTAGGTAATATGTAAATAATAATAATAATAATAATAATGAAAGATAGATAGATATGTGGGGTTTGGTAATGTTGTTAGACAATATATTTGGAAGGGGAGAAGGATGTTTTAATTAGGTTTCGATCAGCTTTCAGGCGTAACTAACATTACATTTTATCTTACAAACTTCACAACGGCACGTGGATAGACTACAAACTACCACCTTTTTGACTCCTACATTATTATTTTTGTCCCTTTTCCCTCTTTTCTTACCATTATGCCCCTCTTTCTCTTTTCGTTTTTCATTTCGGGGCAATCCATGTAGATTATTGTTCATTAGTCATGTCTCAAATTCTTTGTATTATGGACAAAACTAATCTACAACTTTTGGATCAACATTTATAATTGATATGCTTCTTATTAATTAATTCATTAATTCCATGCATCTAACATCTATCGACACAACCAAAAAAAAAATCCATTCATTCAAAAAGAAGGTTAATTTGGAAAAAAATATTATGAAAAATCCTCCATTGAAATATTAAACTTGTCTAAAAATCTAGATATATATTCTTTTATTTTATTTATAAGTCGCTTTTAACGTATTTCACACAAATCAAAAAAATTCTCAAAACTCATTAATTCTGCTTTAAAATTTAACAACTTTCAAGTGATTTAAATAGGACAAAAATAAAACATCCTTTCTCTACCTTATAAATAGGATTAGAAAAATATTGCACCTTCTGAAAATGAATTACATCAGCGCAATTCAACTCATTTTAAGAAAAAAGCTTCTCATATAAAGACTTCTTTTTAACGATTTTTCTAATTAATTTCAAGTATATCAAGTTATGTATGGGGATATGTATATATGCACCTAGGCTTGATATAAGTGGTTGAGACCCGTGAGTGGGTAGATATAAACAGATGGGTTCATTTGCTTTTCAATACGGCAATTAATTAGATATTTAGAAAGGATTAAATGTTATGTTATTAGTGTGAAACTTGTTTTAATTAATTAATTAAAGTTGTTAGTTAGAGATTTGCAATTTAAAGGTGTCAAATAATGAGTCAATATTCAACGCTCACGTCCATGACCGGTATCCAAATGCGCACACAAAAATTCTTGGTTTGAAATAATAATGAAGTAATCTAGTTTCACATTAAATATGATGAGGTCATATAAGCATATATGTCAAAACTTATGTATTATACACAATGATATCTTTTAAAGAAAACTAATTATTTTCATGTGAAAGATAATCTTGATCTGAATGAATGACATGTATATATAACCTAACCAAAGAAAATAGAAACCACAATCCAATTATTTTAATATGACCAATATGATTAGCAAGATGATAAAGTAGGGGTATAGACTACTTGTTTTAATTTGGAAGAAGGAGTCAAGGAGCTTACTTGTGTATTTAAATTTACACCCTACACGATTTTTTCCTTTTATGTTCTAATTACAAGTATTTAAAATTTAACCCTTTACTCTCACATGCAACTTATTCTACTTTTACCACTTAAACTAATTAACCTTATGATTTACGTTGATCTTTATTAATTACCAGCTAAGACTAAATGTTAATTTGTGAGGAATGAGACTTAGTCAAATTAATGTTAAGGTGAGATAATTAAGCCATAAAGAATAATTAGTCCAATAATTCTTATATGTAATCATCAAGTAAAGATTGATGACTCAAGTAACAAAAGATGGATGTAATTAATAAGAAGACGTGAATCCAACATAATAACAACCACCATGAGCGCCATTCACAGAGACAAACAGCAACTTTTCAACTTACTTGCTTTATATATCTTTTCTTCTTAATTCAATATTTTATGTATTTTGTTTATCATTTTCAATCTGCTTACTGCAATCTAATTTCAGTCAAGTTATATGTATTTTTTAAAAAATTAATTTCTTTATCAATTCCAAACTTTGTACAATTCAGTGTAATGTTCACTTACTTTTATCAATTGCAGATTTCTCCTCTTGCAACCATTACACACCTTCCAATCTTAGTATCAATTATACTCATATCTCATTTTGGCTTCATAAAAAATGGTAACGAAATTTGATCTTTCAAGGATAAAGATATAATCTCATCTCATCAAATTTTCAACCGTTCTTAATTGGGAAAAAATCACATTACAAGTTAAAACATGCATTTATTTAAACCCCAAAAACAAATTACAAGATAGTGTATTATCGTTCGAAGAAATTAAAAGATCTCAAAAATTAAGAATTGATATTATTGGCCTTGTAAGATTACCAACCTGAGTTGAAATAAATAATTTTCATTGAAAAATAACACATCAAGGGTTAAAATAAAAAGAAAATTACTATAAGATACCAAAAAAGTACAATAACAAAAAAAAAAACAAATGAACTGCATAAACTTGTTGTCTTTTTTTTTTTTTAATATCAAAACTTGTCGTTATACACTAGTCACTTATTTTGTGATTGTATTCTTTAATTTCTTGAAATGTCATAATGATTTTCTTTAAAACAAATATATTCAAGACAGCTCATCTCATATCTACCTTCCAAGTTTTGGATCATTTATTATTTGTTTTCAGCACATAGGTCTTCTTTATTAGAGGAAATCATGTTTAATATAATGTATTGTCGAGCACTAAATATAAACTTATTTTTTCATGAGAATTTGAACATTATTGACTATGATAAGAGACATATAGAACTCTTTTCATTAGATTCAACCTCTATTGATTTTATATGTGCATTAATGATTTAATTTTAATATAACTTGTTGATCATCGAGAAAAAATAAAATTTACAATAAAAATCAAGAAAAATATCCACTACAGATTAATTTTATGATAGATGGTTCAGCCGCAAATAAAGGCACAACATATTTTCCCCTAATGGATTAACTCTTTTACAAATGGTATGCTTTTTTTTTTTTGCAACATGTTTTTAATAATATGTAGATGTAAATATGTGGATAAGACATTATTAGATCCCATCGTGCATTAATTGTATGATATCGAATTAATGAATATGTTGTACAACTCTTAAATAATACAGATCTGTTAAATGTTTAAAATTGGACTGTTTGATATCTGATGAGATCCTGAGAAGCTATCCCAAAACTAGTGTTTCTTGTTCTTCTTGTTTCTTACGTGTTAAGAGCAACACCAAATCTAATTATTTTTCGAACAATAATTTTGCGGACTCCTGAAACGACATAACGTTAAGTTTTCCCCTTTATATTCCGACGAGTCGTTTTGAAGGGAGGACGTGGCTACCACGGTTTTAAGCAAACTTTTGCATCATCGTATTATTGTTAGTCCACCAAAATCAGCACCAAGCATCTAATCGCGAAACTATGAAAATGATTTTTCAATTGTAACGAGTAATAATTTTAAGCATGTTGGATATTAAAGTTCCCTCTATCGAGCATGATTAATGCTCAAGTTAATTACTTTGACGTATAGTAATTTTACTTCACATGCATATTAAAAAAAAAAAAAGCATTTCACAGCCCCACAAAATCAATCATTATATAATTTTTAAGGATATCATTGTCTTGTACTCCCCCGGTCCTAATTATAAGACCCAATTGACTTATTGAGGAGATTAAGGAAGTAAGTTAAGTTGGTTATTTATAATAAATAAGTGTTGTTATTCCTAAAATATTCTTGCTAATTAAGTATATTGGCTAAAACTATCATTATTAGAAGGATTATCTTGGAAAAAAATGCATAAATATAAGAGATTTTTATAATTAGACCAAATAAAAAGTCAAATTGGGTCTTATAATAAAGACTATTTCTTAATAATTTGGCCCGTATGCTTTGTTTATCCATGTTAAATTTTTTAAAATGCTTATTCTATTGATAATTGTAATTTATCCCATCAATCAACCTCACCCTTATAATAAGCCAACAAAAGTGAGTTCAGTTAGTAAAAAATCAGCTCATAATTTGCAAAGTTATAAGTTCATATCCCGCTGTTGATATAAAAAAAAGCTCTAATTTATTAAGCTCTCAAAATCCAACTCACCTAATTCTCTTGGAAAAAAAAATTCACCCTCATAATATGACTTTTTTAATTAAATATAATATTACCTAAGCCAAAGTCTAGATAGCCTACGACATACCCATGCAACATATAAACATTATCCATCTCCAATTTATCAGGTTTAAATTGCATTTCATTTTTTAATACTTTTTTATTTTAAAAACTATAACGCAAATAATAATTAAAAAAAAGAAGCTTTTAATTGTCAATTTATCCGGACACAATCTACACAGCAAGAGAATATAATGCAGTTGATTGTTTTTTGTTTAATCCTTTTTGCATAGATTAATAATTGTTTGAAACTTTCTCAGCCCATAACCTATTATATATTATTGTCCGGAAAACAAATATTGATGTTCTCCTGCCTGATTATGGAAGTTTAAACTTGCATGTTAGTCGCTCAGAATCGGTTAGAAAGTACATAATGATGTTACACAAGAAAGAATGTGTTAATAACTACTTTTTCGCTGATTACTACAAGCGAGCGACTATAATATTAATTTACATTGATTAATTCGCTTCTAATAAAATTTGTTAGTCCTGATTGGTTTACTACCTGGGTGAAGCATGCTAAAGATTCTCTGAAAAACTACTACTTAACCAGTCTCTTTTCTTTAAAGCCAGCCTTTACATGTAAGACGTCAATGCCTGCACCAAATGAGGGGAAAAAAATGTTAAAGTACACGTTTTATTACTTGTAACACCAACAAGCATCACTTGTAAAAGATGCAATTGCTTATTGTAAATTTTTTTTCCCTGGGTATGATATATAATAAAATAATAAAATATTTTGATAGCCATAACTGATCCAAAATGACTTGCGGGGTTAGTAAACAATAAATATTCCGTTATATTTAATGTGTGAAATAGTCTTTATATTGACTGTTGGCCTACCCTTGCTCCTAATTGCAGAAATTGCTTGTTTAAAAAGTGAGGGAAATCTCTCACCCACCATCTGTCTAAAGATTGGTAACTGTCGCTGCAGCCGTTTTCTTCATTTGTTAACAAACACCCCCCGGGGGGGGGGGGGGGATTATCTTAATCTCTGCATTGGTCCTGGATTGCAACGAATTAAAGGGGCAGAAGAAGTCAAGAGTATCCGACCTGAAACAGAGAGGCAAGGCATTTAGCAAATATGTACTCTGCTATTATGGGGTCGTAAGAAATCTGACAAATCCTAAAAATGGAAGGTATAACTAAATTTTTCCTAATACATCTTTTGATGTAATAATTACTAAGACCAGTATCAGCATCCCTCAGAGATAGATATAAAAGTCTCAACTTTCATATACAGAGTGCTACCTTGACTGTTCATCTGATTTACCTGCTTTTCTTATAGTTATTAGCAATTTTACTGTTGCCTAGAATTAGTTTTGGTAGCACCAGAACTTCAATTTTCTTGTACTTGCATGCGCTTTTTTTTTCCCACGTTGTACTTGAATATGCTTGCAAAATATTATAGGAGTTTTTGTCCTGTTGGTCTCTCCTAACCAGGAAGATAACTCGTCAACAAACATAACAACCAAATGTGCAGCCTCTCCTTCCAACCAATTAACAAGCAGGAAAGCTTGGTCAATGGAGACTGCGTTACTTAAACGAGGAAGCTTCAACAGAAATGTTATTGCCAATCTATCAGCCAATTATTCTGCGCTCTACCCATTATATTTCTCATCCAATTTTTCGACTAATCCAGATTAGGTTGATCGTTGGACGACATTGCTCTTGTTGGAGAGAAAAGTTTGACAGACTCGCAACTCATATTAAGCTTATAGATGACATGACTAGCAAGAAGAGAATCCCAAAACTTCCTTTTTACTTAAGAAATTTTGATTACAGAAAATATTTACGTAATAAATCTTAATTACAGAAATCTTTGAAAGCATTAAAAAGGAAGATTCTAATTGGTTTTAAATCATGGCTGTTGGTTTTTCAGATTCTACTATATTTTATGTTTCAACAATATATGACTTCTCCTCTCAGGTTCCCCTGCTTAGTTCAGATGTTCTGATTTGATGCAGCCACCTATATTAGGAAAAAGTGTTTCTGTTTTTGGAAGTTATATTCACCTCTCAACTGTAAAAACTGCCGAAAACCAACTTTGAAATATTCCAAGAGGTTACTTTTTGATCATGACTTCCCGCCAAGACGAGTACACCTACCTATCATTCCCTAAGTCACTAGTAAGCCTCCATTTTCTACTTCTAATATCTCTACCTATTATTATTACTAGTAGTATTTTTATTTTTCGATCCAGCAATGTCAAGGCTACCATTTTCCCCACCATCTAATTCTAGACTAATTTAGAATTAAATGCTAGTTTAGATTATTCAGTCTTGGATGTGAATACTCAATCAAAAATTAAATCCACAATACTCAATCCACAATTAAATCCACAACTTGGAGTGCAACTCACTTTTATAACTTTATGGGCATTAGGTACAAGACAAAAATGTAGGGGTCATTGTTAAGCAGGGTTGCATTCAGTAGGTCTAATACTGACCCTGATGTAATATAGCACCTTTAAAATTCCTCTTAGAAACTACAAGTTGATTATTTTGGCTGCAAAAGCATGTGCGTTGTTGTCTCTTCTGCATTGATGCCTATGATGATTATTTTAGTCTTTTGCACTTAATCCAAAAGAGAAAAAACGGTAACATCAGAATTTTATAACTGGTACTATCCATCAAAAAGTGATGTGAAGGCAATACCTCAATTGGATGAGCATCTACAGTTATCAGCAAGATATCCTTGCATAGATATGCGGCACTCCCTCGATTGTATACAGCGTGTAGTTGAAGAAAACTTTTTTCCTTTGTACAAGTAGTGAAACCTATCAATAGCATGTAGAACATAAACTCCATTAAGACCATATCTTTCGGCTTAAGTGTTCAGTGATGCAATGATCTCATGGCTCGGATGATAGCAACATTTTTGTCACATATAAAGTGGACTGTGGAAAAGCTCATTTCTTTGTAACAACCCCATTTAGAGAATCATACAGAAAGATTCTACAATCTTCAGCATCACTTATTGACTACATCAATATAATAGAGATACAGCCCACTAAATTGTTCCACTTTCATCCTCTAATAATGAATTTCCAAGTTACGAATTCGAACCAAATTATATGCCACGTGTATCCCACAAAACAAGAAATTATTAAATCTTAGCGTGCAATTGAAGGAATATCGCAAGTCGACTATTTCCAGCCGGATAACCTATTCTGATTCACGAATCAGTCAAATTTCAATTATACTAAATACAAAAGAGAGGACAGGCAATGAAATGAGTAGTCACTTATTGTGGAACAACTTCCCAATATCATAATCAGGCCCCAGAAAAGCCCAAATTCATTACATGAACCTTTCACTTCAACCAAATAATGCAACTTTATGACTTACTTGGTATCAGCAACTACATGAATTTGTCTGTTGCACCCATTAAAAATATTTAACTTTTGCTTTGTTATCCTAAAATGATGAAAAGGATCCTTTACCATATATACTATGGCAACCCACCAAAGAACTAATACTAAGTTTTACTTTTTGGCTATAAAAAAGTAAAGAGGCAGCAGTCTGAAAGTATAATCAGCCGATGACAACTACAATAGAATAATTAAGAGTCAGTAATTCAGTAACTTTTCATTTGTGGAAAATGTTATCGCTATGATTTGGTTCTGTTCACAAAGTAATTGTAAAATGCCAACAAACCACATGTGCCACCCAAAAGAAATATAAAAATTATTAGTGGAATATAAGCCAAAGAAGATCAATTGTAAGACATCCTGATAGGCAAACACGTTGGAGCCTTGCAAGCAACCTTGGCCAAACAAATATACAATAGGATTGGAAAGGATGGTCTCAACTAGAAGCAGTGAGGTCTTCCAAATAAAAATTACTTATCCCCCACCTGCGACATTACTCCCATGACCCGTCTTCCTCCAGTTTGCCCAACCTCATATTGAAAAGGAGAGAGGAGTATAATCCAACACAGAATAGCATATGATTACACATATAGCTGCTGCAAGAACATATGCACCTCTATTGAATTTACATACTACAGACAAAGTTGTCTATTTACAAGTATCTGACTCACAGATTAAAAGCCCATCACCAGATGTTGCATCACTGGTACCTCAGCTTCCAAAGCTGCTTGCGCTTGTCTCATGAATAGGTAAGATGCCACTTTCTGAAATTTCTAACAGAAAAAAAAAGAAAAAGAATAAAAAAAATGCACCAAAAGTCCTAAACTCAAACATCAAAAAAAGAAACAATAAATAAGTTAACTAGAGACGCACAACCCTGATATAAAGATTACGAGTAATTTGGCTTTAAGATACAAACTACAGAGTAGAAGACAACTCTCACGGGTCCCACCAACATCCTCATAATCCGGTTGCACAGCAAATTTTGAATGTTTACTATGATTACTCCTGTAAGAAATATACCTTCAACCATTTAGCCTACCTTCTGTAAGAAAAAAACTAACATCCAAAGGACCCACAAACCAATCGTTTAATATTATTAAATTTGTTGCATTCGTTTGTTGACTTCTTCCCTTTCAATATCCTCTGGGTTATGATTCACTTCTTCTGCCTTGTATTCACATATAGAAATCAAGTCAGCGGTTCCAAAATTGAGTCAGTTCAATTATTCTCATAAATTGGAAATTTTCCCACATTCTTCAATGCCAAAAGAAAATCATGCAAACGAAAAGTCAAGGACGAAAACCTACTTGAGGATCTTACTTTTTGATTGTGTCAAGTCGATTTTGAAGTGCTTAGAATACATTGGTCATGCATATAGAGTAAACGGTACTCCTGCAAAATAAGAATTATAGCTGATTTCAATGCAGCACCCGTATTTAGTCTGAGGAGAATCAGAGAACAAGAAGATCAGTTGGGAAGTAGCTGATTGGAAGGAGATTGATAGCTTCGTGTTTCAGAACCAGAATCAAATGAAATGATCTCTAGAAGAGCGTCCCTCATGCAACTGCAACATCCGGTGCGCTATCGTTAGATAAGTCACATCCGGCAGCAGACGGTGGCCGGCGCTGTCCGGGTTTTGGTGGGGGATGCGAATCCCAAGTCGCCAACAATTGCAATGTACTCCTCCAGTCCTAATTATAAGACTCAATTGACTTATTTAAGGAGATTAAGGAAGTAAGTTAAGTTGTTATTTATAATAAATAAGTGTTGTTATTCCTAAAATATTTGCTAATTAAGTATATTGGCTAAAACTATCATTATTAGAAGGATTATCTTGAAAAAATGCATAAATATAAGAGAGAAAATGGATTGGGTCTTATAATTAGGACCAAATAAAAAGTCAAATTAGGTCTTATAATAAAGACAGGAGGAGTACTAAAAATCATTTTTTATTCAAATATAAATAGATCTTATGAATATAAAAAAAAATTTATTTATTTTTTCAATATCCACATAAACCTAAACCCAATCAAAGCCATTCGGACCGATTTGCCGCCAGAAGGAATAGCTCGCCGGGAAGACGTGCAACGGAGGAGCTGTTACTGGCGGCAGCGGTGACCGACGAAACTCACTCGCACCACAAGGACTCCGTGTCGACGGAAGGTAAGTGTTTTGTTAAAGATTTGTTCGAGATCTCCTTGTCTTTTTTGCCCCCTCTTGTTTTCAGTATCGTTTGCCTGATGTAATCTTGGTTAAGTTTCCCTCCGCTTGGAATTGCTAATAACCTCAAACCGATGTGGGAAGCAGCATTTTAAATACGTTGCTGTATGGTCTTTTACGTACAATGTAATGCAAAGAAAACATAGTCTTCATTTTATTATGTCATTTCACGTACAATGTAATGCAAAGAAAACATCGAATAGTAAGACCTAGACTGGATATGTATCCTTGTAGGTTTGCATTATGTTTGAAGCATCAAGCTTTGATTCAATTTCATCCACAATGCTGATTCAGAATGAATGAGATAAAATCTGATTTTAATGTGTATTTTTTTGTGTAGTCTAAATATTAAATCTGTGTTGTGTTCCTCATTCTAATATTTATTTTTCCATTGTCATTAGTCATCTGTTTGCTACTACTCAAGAAACAATTGAGATTGTCATATCAAATATCAAGCTAAATGTAACAAAATAGTGAACGGCTGTTTGCAAAGCTGATGATGCAGTTAGCAGGTTAACATTACCAAGCTTCTTACAAGTGCATAATAGCATCTCCCTCCCGCCTATTGTCACCGAAAACAGAAAGATAGCAAAAGAAATGGGGCATCTGTTATGTTGCTTTGACACAAAATCTAAGCCACCAAAATTCAGTCCTCACATCACACATAAGTATATCACAAGCATGACTATTCCTAAAGCCAACATCTTCATTGCAACTACTGTTGCTTTAAATCCCAACAATATATCTAAGTCTTGAAAAATAAAATCTGATAGCCATAAATTTGGCTTTGATGTTTGAAAATTCTGATGTGACGGCCTAAGTTCATCTTTGATCCTTGCCAACTCTGATTGTTGACCATAAGTTCATTCTTGCTAGTTGCAATTTCAGAGGCACCTTGCACCTATTTCCCACACCGGAGGAACCCATCAACTTCTGAAAATATTAACCCAAGAGTTATGTCTATCTTTGTATAACGTAATAATCTTGAGGATTATGGGAGTATGATCCAGGCATGGAATGTATAGATGTACCACTGAAGGGAAAGATTTTCGAAGGGCTATGTGTATGCTGTTCTGTTAGTTCTGTTATAATCACTCCTAATATAAGCATAACAATACAAGCAAACCTTTCAAATAGTTTCATAGTCACAACAGGACCCAGTAATCCATAAATCAATGACACAAGCTAGGTCCCCCCCCCCCAAAAAAAAAAACCACAAAAAAAAAAACAGCTTCAAAGCAAGAAAAACATCATGATTTTTTATCTTTCCTTTCAAACAGATACTTCATTTTTTTTTGGGGGGGGGGGGGAATTATGCTAAACTAATAAAGATTACATTTATTTCCCAAACCCAGATATTCAAATCGGTAGAATATATGGGAACAGGCAGAGGACTAATGGTACTTCTAACCTGCAAGGAACTAACATCATGTTACTAATAAATACTGATGGAAGTTTTTTATTTCTTTTTCTGCCGCACAAATCCTAACCAAAAACAAAACAAAACGAAACGAAACGAAATGAAACTCCTCAAATCACCATCTTTAACCTGAGTTGTTCTTATAACGAAGAGTTCGATCTTCTTGTTAACGTGCAAACTCATTTTAGTACAAATAGGAGAAGAGAAGGGCCGCCACTGTAAGGTGAGTGTGAATGTCACAAGGTTTCTAAATCAGGATTTTAAAGGCTCTTGACTTATCAGTGTAGATTGTAGAATACTCTCAAGTGTTGTAGGTCATTTATTTTTTACATCTGTGATACCTGGGGAAGTTCTCACTAGTTTACTATGCATAATATGCAGTTTTTCTCCCCGCCAATGACAAAGAAGAGTTCTAAAAAGACCCCAAGTCAAGCACAAGAGATTACTACTGTGGAAGAGCAAAATCCATCTTCCGCGCATAAAAAACAAGGTAGTGAGATTGACGAGATATTTGCAGGCAAAAACGGAAGAAATCTGAAGCAGAAAAATCCGAAGATGTAACTAAGAAACCCAAGAAATCAAAGAAGAATATGAAGAAGAAAAGCAAAGGGTCCCCAGGTGTTGGAGATATTGCATACCAACCTTCTCGACCTAGAAAGACAAATGAGGATGGACTTGCCATCTACACTGAAGAGGAGTTGGGTGTTAACAGAGCAGATGCTGGAAGTACGCCACTCTGTCCATTTGATTGCTCGTGTTGTTTCTAACGGTAGCAGTTAAGATTTTCCTCTCATATTTTTTTAATACATTTTTGGATCTATGCAACTAGGTCTTGATGGTCTGGCATGTAGCTTTTAGACTTGAACCAGCCAACCGACCTTTTTATGTTTTGATATGATTCCCCCAGTCTAGTATATTTCTTAACGTCGAAATTAAGTAGCTAGTCAATTATTAACAAGAGAATATTTAAGTGTGTGTCTGTTGTATTTCCAGAATTTTACATGCTCGATGTCATGATACCATTCCTGTCAATTTCATGTGCTGTTCCATTTCTTTGTAACTGCTAACGTATTTGCCCAGTTTGTTTTGATATGCCATTCCCATTTCCTAGCCAATTTAACCCCTTGCAAATTGCGATAAACTTGTGTCATATACATGAAGAACAATAATGGTCTTGAGAAGAGCTTAGCTCATAGCCACAAGATTCTACTGACCTAACTACTCTTGCTCTGCCGTGTGCCGTTGCAGACCTAGCTATTGAAAAACCAAGGAGATTACTACTTCCAGTCCTAAATATAAGAATTAGTTGACTAATTTGAAGAGATTAAGGAAATAAGTTAAGTTAGTTATTTATAATAAATAGGTGTTATCTTTTCTAAAATATCCTTGCTAATCAAATATATTAACTATAACTATCATTATAGAAGGACTATCTTGGAAAAAAATAGATAAATATGAAAGAAAAAGTGGATTGGAACTTTATATTTATGATCAAAATAAAAGTCAAATAAGGTCTTATATTAAAGACCGGAAGTAGTATTAGACTTCCACTAAACTCAAACTTGATGTCATGTAGGAATTTAGATTTTAATTAAGTTAATGATTTATGATTCTATTTACTTTTATAGAATCACCTAGTTAATTCATTTTCACTGTGAAACTTTCATTCACACAGAACATCAATTACAGTTAAGGACATTGTTGGCCTTACCATTGGATTGCTGCGTTATTTGTTTTTATATGATATTGTATAACTCTTCAACAAATTTATATTAATTACAGTTAATAATCTTAAAATTATGAAATTTCATAATAGTATCATGATTTTTGGCTAGAATTAAGAGCTTGCAGCACTAATCGTGTTTTTTTTTTGTTCCTTTTAGAATATCCATGTGACACACCTCATGAGACCTGAAGGTTCAGATTTGTGCTGGCCATGACACTATCTCTGGTCCTTAATATAATAATTAATTAGGAGCTAAATTTGGTCCAAATATAATACATCAATTCGCTTTGTTTCTTATTTTTCTCAAAATATTTCTATTGATTATAACAAATTTTTACCAAGAGATAATTCTAATTAACCAATATACATAATTAAAAAGCATAGTTTAGAGTACTCAACACATATTTATGACAAATATCTTAATTAATTTTTTTAATATCTTTAAATCAATTATCTAACTCTTATACTGCCTCCGGTCTATAATATAAGATCTTGTTTGGCTTTTATTTTGGTTTTAAATATAAGATCCAAATTCACTTTTTCTTTCGTATTGATCCATTTTTTTTCAAGATGGTCCTTATAATAATAATAGTTTGAACCAATACACTTGATTAGTAAGAATATTTTAGGAAAGACAATACTTATTTATTACAAATAACTAACTTAATTTATTTCCTTAATCTCCTCAAATTAGTCAACTAGTTCTTATAATTAGGACCGAAGGTAGAAGGTAGTATTAATGATAGGAAGCAGTATTGTTTAAAGGTGTATTTTTACCTGTATTGGAGTCGATGCCTCGATCGCTAAGGTAGGAAAAATTGGTTCAGATACCCAGCAGTAATATACATTGATGTATTTCATTCTTTGTCTCAACTATTGCACTTAATTTACTGCATTCTACTTTCTCTTTCATTATTTCTTACAGTTGTTGCCTCTCGCCATAGAAGAAAGGCTCAACTCCTAGTGTACAACAGTTTCTTGATCATGTTTTTTTCCCCTGATACACTGGTCAATTTGCACGTGTCATATCCGAGTATAGTGATTTCAAGCTTTGTGGTCCATTTGCAATATTCAGGTTCTCTTTCAGCTTAGCAAAAGTGGTCAATATAGCCAAGAATGATATTTACTACTAAACTGAAACTTGATACCCATCTAATGAAAATATGGTCAATTCTTTAGCTTGTCGGCAATTTAACATTATTTTTACGGAAGCATGTAGTTACACTTCCTGAATTCCAACATAAGCCTTTTGTTGAAAGATGTCCAACACGGACACTAAAATTAAAACTAGTTTTGGCCACTACCTGTTATGTTATGAGGGTATTACTAGAAGTCAATTTTATTTGAAATACTGTTCAAGCCCTAAATTCGGGGTTTTTTTTTCCTGATAGAGATTCAAATCTTAGTTTGTTATTACCTCCGGTTTTTAATATTAAACCTTATTTGACTTTTATTTTAGTTACAAATATAAGACTCTAATCCATTTTGTTTCTTATATTTATATATATAAAATAATCCTTCTAATAATAATAATTCTAACCAATATATTTAATTAGTAAGGGTATTTTAAAAAAGACAACATCTATTTATTACAACTAACTTAACTTATTTTCTTAATCTTTTCAAATTAGTCAATTAGCTTTTATATCTAGGACTGAAGGTAGTATATCGTAAAAGATTAATCTTTTTCACTAGACTTAGTATCTGTTAGTAAGAATCAATAATGTTGAAATGCTCTGTCAGTCATCAAATGTTCAACATGAGCGCAACTTTTTGGCACGCCTTTTAAACCCATGCTAAAATTGACAGAAAATCGTCTCATTTTGAGGCACTTGCCTCACAAATTGCACTTTGGGCCGTTTGATGCGCAACAAAATACGTCACTTAAATGAAGGATAAGGATAATGACAACGGGAGCAAATCAGAAAATACAATGGGATCAAACATGTACAAGGGAAAAGTGAGCTTGGAATATATTCGTTAAGGCCACTCATTGTTGAATTGAAGCATGTGTATGCTTTGAACATAAACTGGCATTATTTGCAATATTCAGTAGCAAGTAGTTTCTTGACCAGAGAACTAAGTTTACTATTGTCCGAAATGTTGATGGGATCATAAGCCTTCTCCCATATCTGCATGTAAAAGTTGCCCAACCGGTTCTCTGCTAATACGAAGCCATAAATAACTCAACTCTTTACACCTCTCAGTCGCACCACCTCCTAAACCAGGATTTCATAATGATAGTATGCCAAAGCAGCTCCAAAAATTTTTGGGGCACACTAAAAATGAAAATAAATACATGCAATGAAAAAATGATTTGCCAAGATATTGTGGCAAACAGAGCACTTCCAAAGAAGCAGCTGACTGGCATGGTGTCCAGTTAATACTAGGACGAGCACATACTCTGAGGCAGTGTCTGGAACTAACATAAATGCCATGCTTTTAGCAGATGTATTTTTCTCACCTATCACAAGGAGAAACCTCCTTGGTCCTTTCCATTCAAGTTATCCTGACAAGTGGCATAAACTCAAGAAGGAATTTCACGCTATTATTTCCCTCTCAAACTTGTACTCTTGCGTTTCTCGCCAAGTGCATAACGTCTTGCCATAGCAGGATTGTAGAATTTTCTCATATGATCTGAGAGCCTGTGTATAGACTGGAGATTACCAATTTCAGAAAGATGCATCAAAATACTGTCAAACTTTCTAAATGGCAATTTGATTCCCTTGTTTATTACTTCTTCCAAAAGAAAACAAGCATCTTCCTCCTTATTGCTCCTAAATAACCCATCAATCATCACACAGTATGAGTCTGTATCTCGTGCACAACCCCTCTTGGCCATTTCATGCCAAGTCTCAAATGCCCCATCTGGATCACCCATCTTAAAAAACATTAAAATCAGCATATTATAAGTCTGGACACTGGGAACACAATCCCAATCAATCATGTTTCCATAAAGTCTAAGTGCTTCATCAGACTTCTTATTGTCACAAAGGACCTTGAGAAAACAATTATAAGTTACTATATCAGGTGGATAACCTTTGTTTCCCATCTCCTCCAAAAATTTGTAAGCTGAATCTATCTTGCCAAACAAACACATTCCTTCAATTATATCCTTGTATGTTGAGACATCAGGGAGGCAACCACTACTAATCATATACTCCAGAATTTTAAAGCAATCCTCCATTCTATCATTTTGGACAAGGGCAACAATAATGATTGCATACGTCTTGGCAGTGGGAGAAGATATGGTGGAACCTTTATTTCTCATGAAGTCAAAAAGTTCTAATGCCTCTTTTAGCATGCCTGCTTTGCAGAAGGTATCAATGGCAGTATTGTATGTAAAATTGTCAGGTGGATGACCAAATTGGATCATATCTTCCAGCACTTTCATTCCTCTGGTAGGGTTTCTAACTCTGCACCACCCAAAAAACAATATGTTATATGTATCTGCATTGGGCTTAATTTTGTTTTGCACTCTCTTAAAGAGACCTTCAGCTTCCTCAACCAGGCTACACTTGCAAAGAGCATCCAATAGCAGGTTAAATGCATTTATTTCGGGTTGAGTTTTTACTCTGATCCTCTTCTTCTTGGCAAACTTCTGCACATGAGTTAGATATTTTTCAGTGTATTTTCTCAAAATAGTCAAAAGAACTTCAACCGGAATTGTGTTCTTATTATGCCTCTTCATATAGTCCAACATATCACAAACTATTCGAAACTGTTTTACTTTGTATCTTGTACTTGATAGTATATCTATCATGTCATTATAAGCACAAAACTCATGGGAATAATTCTCTTGATGGCCAGCCCATGTAAAAAATCTAAACGCTATCTTTTCCTCATAACGAAGCCTAGCCAGGACCCCAGTAACCAAAGGGGTTGACAATGGTATTCCAAGTTGCTCAAGAGCTTTCTCCATATTGGTATGTCCAATGGATTTATCCATTATTGTGCCGCATATCTTCTCTATATCAGTTTCTAAGCGGTGGTCCTCAACATAACTAGCACTGGAATCAAAACTTTGATCCACAGGAACTGTTTCTGAACAATACAAGCGTATCGAAACACCATATATAACAAATAAATTCATGGGCAATGAAGATTGAATCAAGCGCATACAAGAACAGGAAGCCAGTTGTATTGGTTTTCGGCGATAAGTAGAGAACTTAGAGAAGTAACTGCTTGGTGATGGGAGCAAAGTTACACTGTAGAGTGGACCTTTACTTCTGAAGGTAAAATCGAAAGCAACCGATGAGAAGAAACGGAAGTTTAGAGAAGATATGTACCTATCAAATCTTCCCATCTTCTTGCCAGATGAAATTAAAGGCACTGACTTTAGGAGAAGAATAAAAAACTCAGGAAAATCAGGAACCAGAAAAATGAGCAATTATCGGTAGCACAGGAAGATGGTAACTCGCTGTTAAATGCTAATGGACGCTGCAGCTTCAAATAATCAAGACGCATCTGCCCCTTGCTGCGCCTCGTTTTGGTGAAGAAGCCAGGGAATGGAAATGTTAAAGCATCAAATCCGGGTCATGGATCGGGACCCGAAAATCTTTAACGGACCCTGAAATTGGGCCGGAAGTCGAGCCATGAGAGGAGAGCCCCCGCCGCCCTGCGCTTCTCTAATGTCTTGTTAGTCATTATCCATACATAGACTATTTTAACACTAATTTTATTTCTCAGTGTAATTTTACTGCTTATTTTTTTACAATTTTATTACTAAAAAAAAGTCAGGAATAAATTTACACCACAAAAAAATTGGAGATAAAATTGCACATAAAAAACAAAGTTAGGGTTAAAATGGCACCTTTATCCTTTATAATAATAAAACTAATATGAACCAAAAATAATAATAACAATAACAATAAGTAAACCAATCACCTATGAAAAAAAATAGATTTAATGAAGTTTTTATAAACTAATAAGAAAATTGCATCAGTAATCTTATAAGTTTTATATTATATATTCATGATTAATAATTAATATATTAATTACGTATTAATTTTAGAAATATTATAAAAACAATTTAGTAAAATCACATATGATATCTAACAAGTAACACAAAAATAAGATAATTATGATAAATAAGGCAGAATTTGCATCCCAAACTCCGTTTTATGCATGCTTATGCGTATGCATGTGTTGTGAAAACAATGCAAACGTAGTTCGAATAATTAGTTTTTTAGACTTATTGATTGAGACATATATCATATAGCACCTAAAGTTTTATCAAGATATAATATGAGCAGCCCTAAAATTTCATCTAGATTCACTTGCTCTATAATTAAATATATTAATATGTAATTTTTAAATAAGTTTTTAGGATAGGTAAATTATTTTATCATAATTAAAAAATATTAGCTTGAATATCTCATCAGGATTAGATTGAATATTATAGATATTAAGATTGGATTTTGACAAGATATTCAAGGATTTAAATTGAATACTTTATGAGTATTATTTTGATTTATCATAAATTAAAAATAAGGATAATGAATACTTTTATGTTGATATGTTTTAAACTCTTAAATTATTAAATATAGTTTCAGTTTCTTTTAATTCTCGTCATTTTTTTTTCCTTTCTTTCAACTTGTTATCTATAATCATTCTACTAATGGTATCAGAGTAAGTTTATTCTAATACCACTAATAACTAAATTTATTCTAATACCATTATATCTATAATTAAACGTGAATGAGTAGGTTAAAAACTAGACTTACACTGAATAACTCAAGAATTCAAAATAAAAATAAAAATAAAAAGATGATTCATTCATTAAACAAAAAGAAAACCTTTTATCAAAAGAAAAATGTCATTAATTTAATCAAAACTGAATATAGCTAGGAAAAGGTAAAAATAAAAAGACCTTTTATTTATATATACGAAGGGAAAAAAATATATAGACTAACAACATTTTCATAATTTATAAAACTACTCATTTTCACGGTTCTTATTTTTAAAAAAAAATAATGTTGATAATAGATTGAACTCTGTTGATCATTCACAATTTAATGTGTATGATATGATTTTGTCTCTCCATTTCTCTCAATGCCTTTAACCATAAGCAATTTTTTTAATTTACTCAAGTATTCATTTGATTTAACGGTAAAAAATAGTTAATGGCGACATTATATTAAATTATTATTCATTTAATTACCACCGTAAAGAAACATTATAATCCTATTTTAATTTTAAGAGGATATAAGTAACAATAATAAATACATAGTCACTAAAATCAAATTAACCATCAAATGAATGAATCAAAATGTGCAAGAAGGGAAAAAAAATATGACAAGGATCACATTCAGTTATCAACGTATAAATAGCACCAGTTGCTAAAATTTTATCAAATATGTAGATAAATAGATCTTTCAAACAAATACACATACAAGGAAATACACAATCCAAGCTCAACTACTGCAAAATACATCTCAGATCACTCTTAAAAAAAAAAAAAAAACCAAAGAAAGAAAGATAATGCTGTGACAACAGCCTCTCTTACAAAAACATAACACACATAATACAATACAATCAACAAACACACTTATTCTTAGATAGCAAATCAGCAGAAAAAGGCAAGAAGATTGAGAAGCCTAGCAGGCCCCAGTTCTTTTGCCTTCCACAAGTCTCTTCCACGATGCCACAACCTCTGCTTGAATCTCCATTCCACTCTTCTTGTGATGACCAGTCTCATTAGCTACGGTACTGACATGAGCGGCTTTAAGGGACAAAGGACTAGGGAGTGTGTCCAAGAGCTTTAGAACCTTATCAATGTCAGACACAAGTCTCTCTGCCAGGCCCCGGCTGAAGTCCTCCCGGATGACCACCCGCAGCACCGCCACGTGCTGCACGTCTGGCGGCATTGAATAGGCCGGAACAATCCACCCGTACCGCCGGAGATGGTCTGATATCTCAAAAACTGTGTGCTGGCTGCTGTCTTTCAGAGATATGGCTACCACTGGCACTCCCATGTCCTTGGACAGAATGTTGAACCTACCTGTTCTCTCTATTCCTTCCTTCAGTACTCTCGCACTCTCCATGCAGTTCTCCATGATGTTTTTGTAACCCTTTTTTGTATTGCAGTAATCAAACTCACATCAGAAACCTTTTAAGTACAGATGTATGCATGCATGCATGTATGTATATGGATCAAGTTAGGATTATCTCTAGTATTACTATCATGCAGACTTCAATTTCAGATACTGTTTGACAGGGCAAGAAGAGCTTATTACCTCCAAGCCAAGACGAATGAACTGATAATATTGAGCAATTATTTGACTAGAGCCTGCCAAAAAGCAAACAAATTTGGAAATAGTGAATCTTAAATAAAATTATAGTCATATATTTGAAGAAAAACTGACTATATTTTTCTTCATTTGATCAAAGGTTTCCCTTTTTTAGGCTTAGAACGCAAAATTAAAATTGAGATTGAGAAAATCTATGAAAACAATATTTACCATGAGAGAATGCTTGTTACATGCGATTGGATAAACCCATATATGTGGGATTAGAGAATACCATAAGGGGAGAGGGTACTCCCTAATCCCACCTCCGTAGGTTTGCTTAATCCCATGTCACAAGCAATTATTCAAGCTAAATACTTTTTTAATGATTTTTCTCAATTGCAATCCCAGTTCCTAGCCCTCATTTTCAATAATCCGTACCAAAGGGGATCAAAGGGTTTTTGCCTCTCCCAACAAGTGCGCTTTCCAGAATTCAAACTTGTGCTCTCCTCCTTATAAGAGTGAAGCCGCTTACCATCTTAACCAACAACTTGTTGGCAGACTAATTATATATATATATATATATATATATAATCGCTTGCCCTCTTTTATCTGATTATATCATATGCACTCTCTTTTTGAATAAACAAAATCACTTCCTCAACTGAATCCATGTAAGGCATTTGTGAAGACTCAGTTTACTAAAGTTGATTGCCCACCAGTATTTGTTACAGATGATTCAGGGAATTCTTCTTAAATGACATAACAGACACTGACTTTGATTCAGAAAGCTCGCTATATTAGAAGTTATATAAACTTTCCTTCATTACTGACTCTCTCTCACTGCTATAATCGGCGACACTGGATTGAATGGATGAACAGAAACAGTACCTTTGGAGAAGTTGAGGGTGAAAGTGGGCTGATCAGAGCCAAGATAGTTGATATGGAAGACTAGATCATCAGGCAAGTCATCCTTATTCCTCCAGACAACCCAACCAACACCAGGATACACAAGACCATACTTATGACCACTAACGTTAATACTCTTAACCAACGGCAAACGAAAATCCCACTTAAGATCAGGGAACAAGAATGGAGCAATAAAGCCTCCACTTGCAGCATCCACATGAATTGGAGTGTCCCATCCTGTCTCCTTGTTCTTCTCTGTAAGAAGCTCATTTAACAGCTTTACATCCTCAAACTCTCCTGTCAGAGTTGAACCCAATATTGCTGCAACACAAATAGTGTTCTCATCCACTAATTCCACTGCTTTCTTTGGGTCCATCACATAACATCCCTCACTTAGCTTCACCTCCTTCAGCTCCACCTCAAAGTACCTTGCAAATTTTTCCCAACAAACCTGTTTGTATGGCATTTATGTTTCAATCAATCACTCCAAAGCACTGGGAGGAGAAGGACAGAGATGAAGATAGTATTAAAGAAGATGTGATTTGAGGCCCACCTGAACATTTGCTCCAGTAACTATGTTGGGTTTATCACATGGTTTGCCTTCTGATTTTCTCTTTATCTGCCATTTTCTTTTAAAGGCAAGACCAGCCAGCATGATTGCTTCTGATGAACCCACAGTTCCCACACCCACTGCAGCCTCATTTTCTTCAATAGGAGCATTGAATAGATGAGCTATCATATTCACACATCGATTCTGCAGAATTTATCAAATGACAATACTCAGTCTTTTGTACTCCAAGATCTGACCATAAAACTCAACAAAAGATCTAGTAAATCATCAATAAACACAGTATACTAGAATCAGAGAACGAAACCAAGTAATTCTAGGTGTTTCTGGTCCTCAAAAAAGATTATCTTTAAGCAACTTTTACTGTCATGAAACAGATATTCAAAGATTCAAAATTTGAAGCCCCAGACATACCTGGAGCTCAGTGGTAACAGGGTACTCATCCATGTCAACGTAGTTCTTGTTAAGGGAGGACATGATTAGCTTGTCGACCTCAGGCTCCATCCAAGTGGTGACAAAAGAAGCCAAGTTGAGCCTGGGTGCTCCGTCCAGCATCAACTCGTCCGTTATAATCTGATAGGCTGCATCCTTCGGTATCGACTTCTCCGGCATCTTAAACCTTCAATTATACGACACAACCATTTCATTTTAAAAGAAGACAAAAAAATTTTTTTTGTTCTTGTTCTTGAAAGTTCAGAGGAAGCAAAAGGATTGAGAAAAGAAAAAAGGCATACTTGGGAATTGGGTCGCGCACATATCTGGAGGCAAAAGTGCAGTTCACGTGCTCTCTGGTTTCTGGCTCCCTGACTGTGGATGCGATCACCATCTTGGAGGGCTTCAAAGCTTCTTCCTTGAAAGACGAGGGATGATATTCTGATTAGAGAAGCTCTGTGAGGAGAGTGGACAATCACTAAAGCGAATGTGGAAGAAAACGAAGAGGTAGGAACCAGTTTCAGTGGTCCAGAGTCATGAGCACGGACTCATTGTATCTGAAATATTTAAATCTAATTTGAATTGTATGCATTTAATTTATTTTTTATTTTTGTTTTTAAATAAAAATTATTTTTCCAAAAATATAGTTAAAATATTATATTTAGTTTAAAATTTATACTCATTAAAATAATTATTTTAAAAAAATCAATTAAATTTGCACCATTCAAATTAGATTTAAATAGTCTAAATATGATAAACTTGGAATACTTATTGTTTTGATAAGTATCCGGGCAGGCATTAGTTACGCCAAAAAAAATACTCCTCCGGTCCTTAATATAGGACCTAATTCTTGAGTTGGTTTTGGTCTTAAATATAAGACCCATTTCTCATATTTATCAATTTTCTCTAAATTACCCCTATAGATACTCCCTCAACCATAATCAAATAGAAAAGGGAGAGGTAGTATTAAAAAAGATGATTATGGTATTTTAGGAAAAATATGTCAATTTTTTTATAATTAACTAACCTACCTAACTTCCTTAATCTAATTAAATTAGTTAAATGAATCTTATATTAAGGATCGGAGGAGTAGAATAATTAGATGGTGTCCTTTTCACTTCGCGTTGGACCCATAAACCTACGGAACTCTTGCTTCAACGCGCAAAGTAGATATGTATATAAACATTTTGTCAATCGTAATTTATAAAATATAATATAAATATTTGAAAAAAATTTTATCTCACTTATATAAAACGTACTTATAAATACTTATAAAAGTAGATCTAAATGAGCTAATATTATATTCTCTAATCATACTTAAATAGTTAATTTTGAAGCGATTGTTTCATGGCGGGAGGCAGGAACTGCAATGATTCTAGGTCTTAAAATCAGTTGAAGGGTAGAGGAAAGGAAAGAAGGATTTTTGAGAAAAGATATTTCGTAAATAATAGTAAAAATATTTCATAAAATCAATTGAAGACGCGTTGTGGCTTGTCTGCGTGACTGCGTCAAGGTGGGGGAAGGTTCGCTTTACCTCTGTTATTTCTTCCGGTTCGGATTTCCCTTCAAGACAAATCTATTCTGGGACCATTTTTTTTGTCTTTTGGAATGATTATTAAGAATCTCATAGCGAAACTAAGATCATAATAAAAAAATTTTGAAATTTTTAATGCTAAAAATATTTAAAAGTGAGCACTGCATTTCGAGAATTTGAGTTGTGATAATATCTTGATAAAATCTTAACCTTTCTTTTATTCTGTTCATTATGCGGCGGAAAAAAGAGTGCACCGTCAAAAATGGTAAAAATTTATGAGCCATAGGTTTATTTGTCGTTTACATCTTTTTAATTTATTTATTTTAATTAAAAATAAACAGTAAAAGCTCCGCCAATGGCCATTATGATGATATATTGAGTGCTTGACGATGAAGCAATTTTCCAAAAGAAAAATCCTAAATTTATCCAAAATTTGTTTCGATAATAAATCACTAAAAGCTTATTTTTGTTAAAAGAATTAGGCTTTTTCTTTTCAACATGGGTATAAGATTTTTAACATCTGGAAAGCAAATTTTACTCCAATTCAACATATCCTAATTTATTTATTTATTTTTTTACAGGAAGATATGGTTTAGAATATTTTATGATGAGAATCTGTTACCAAGTCTCCTATTTGAATGAGACAGTAGATCATGATTTTCAAGACAGAATTCTTAATTCTTAACTGTAATTTTTCAAAGTAACAACGGACTTAAAAGATTAAAAAAAATCTTAAAATTTAAATAGGAAAAGTAAAGAATTAATATTAAATTTTAATGAGGATATTTCTGGAGGGTTCAAAAGAGATAGTGATAGGTGCCTTTGTTTCATGCTTCTAATTAAAGCAAATATGCCATGTTTGTGCCGACACATCAAAAACTGAAAATGCCTTTGGAATGAATCATAACTTTACTGACTTGTGGTTGCAACCAACTTTAAATCAGAATCATCCTCTTGTCCTCAACCACTAGTAAACTGAATAGTCACACACACAAAGAATACAGATGAAATTATCTAACACTAATAATTTCTATTTTTCACCATTAAAATTTACTTATACTCACTGAATCCTTAATTAAGAGACAGAATGAAATTAAAAAGGAATAAATTTAAAAAGCGGAAAAAAATTTCAACCCCTAATTTGGATTGCAAAACTACACCTAGAACTTAGTATTCGTAGTCATTTACTTTCCTAAATACATCATAAAAATAAGAGGTTGAACATATAAAATTGTTTTCATTATAAATATAATTACATTTCTTTTAGCTTTTATTATAAATTTCAAATAATTAATTTATGAATAACGAATAACTAGTTAAAATTAGTTAAATATGTTAAAAAAAATGCTTTTGTTTTTAAATAGCATGTCCTTGTAATAAATAAGAAAGATGATTAAAAAAATGTATAGCAATTAGAAAATAAAAGAGAATAAATAATTAATGATAAAATTGAAAAAAAATATAATTAAATATTAAAACAAACCAAAATTAAAGTTTATAAATAGATCACCTCCTCTTTAAATTTAAAACTTACAAACAGGAGAAGGGAGTAGTTAAGAAGATGCAAAACGAAATTCTAGTCTACTCCCTTCGGCGCATCAAATGAGCTAACCCAGCGTGGAATCTTCCATAAATATTTAATTAATATATTAATCATACAATAATAAAAAGTTTCAACTTTTAAGTATATATTTTAATGGATGGCGTTTTTATCACGTAGGCTTGTGATTTTGATGGTTGAATAAATATTTTATTTCATTTGATTACTATTATAACAGATAAAAGTTTGCTCCTTAATTCGCTGGGGATCAATTTGTCCTGTTGCCATTGAAGCTGTGTTTAATTACTTTTTAATCTTATCTTATCATCAGCCTTTATTCTAAATTCTTTAAAATTAATTTGTGAAATTCTTGAAAATGAAAAAGGAAGCCACGCGAAAAAGACAAGCGTCCCCCTTTACAGCACAAATTTATTAATCTAGCTTAATCAATCGCTTAGGTAGGTAGTAAACTTTATAACATCACTATAAAAACTCATTTCTACGTGAGGCTATCTTTAATGTTTGGCAAAAAAACAAATTAATGATGATGTTATTATAAATTTTTGAGAGAATTACAATCAAATCCCATGAAAGAAAAAAAATCACAAAACAAGTTCTAGAGATTGTCATTCTCCGCTGTAGGACTTGTCATCTACTCAGATTATTATTGAGACTTTTTAGTAATTATTTTTTTTCTGTACGACTTGATTGCAGTTCTCCCTAAATTTTTTCACTTCACGCTAGACCTATAAACCTACGGAATTCTTGCTTCAAAGTCCATCGCATGTTTTATTTCAACGTAGACACACAGACTTATTTAAAGTGTCTTATAAACAAATCAATTATAATTTATAAAATACAGCAAAATTATATAAAAAGAATTTTATCCTAACTTACATAAAACGTACTTATAAGTACTTATTAAAATAACTCCGAATGAGCTAATATTATATACTCCAATCATATTTATAAAGGTAGAGGAAAGATTTTTTTTTTAATCATATTTATAAGTGAGGCTGTTAAATTTTTTTATATAAATATTAATTATATCTTTCATTTGTTATCTATACTTTGTTATCATGAGGTATAGTGTCTATTAGATAAAGTCAAGGTTATGAAGTTATTAAATTTTTGGATATGATTAATGAAATTTAAAGTTTTTAATTCCCATGAAACATGTTGAAAATGATTTATATATAAAATTAGAAGAATATAATGCTCTTTCTTATCTTAAGTGTAGAAGTTGGATAACTAATTAAAAGATATTAAAAAAATAGTTAAGTTAATTATTTATAATAAATGAGTACAATTTTTCTGAATATATTTTTTTAATTATTTGCATTAAAAATTATTCTCATTGATGAACAATTCTCTTTGATTTGTATAATTAATAAGATTATCTGAGAAAAGATTTATAAACATGTGAGATAAAGAAAATTGAAATTTTAGATCTAGGTTAAAACAAATTTCACAACAAACTCTTGCATTTAGAATTGAAGTAGTGTATATGTATAAACTATGAAATGAATTGCCTTGTATGTAATAATAAAAGAATTTCAGAAGCTAATAAATTAAATAATCGCTGGATCTACGTGTAGAATGTTTTAGTCAGTGGGTTACAGCCCCTGTTTCCACAAATTAGAGCCTACCCCAGGAGCTATCTGTAAGAATTGTTCAAAGAAAAATCATAATATGACAATGACAAAAATAATCAAATTCCAACCTGTGATATCATTGTTTACCTCAGATTTTTTTCAACCCTGTGGATAAAATGCATGCGCGTTTAGTGGATTTAGCATTATTACCCAGTAGCTATAATGCTATGTAACACACATTATTAGGTTTTGAATTCTAAGAATTTGATAATTCAATTATTTAATAATGCCTCTGATGATCCTTAAGAGGGAAAATCCAAAAAAAAAAATTACTTGAATTTCAAAATCCCAAATCAAGAATTTCTACAAAAATAAGTTATCATTTGTTCTTCAATAATCAACTGCTATTAAAAGTACAGAAAATAAAACTAATATGGGATTTTGAAATACAAGTGGTGTTTTTTTTTTTCCCAGATTTTCCTTTTCTTAACAAGGCAAGGTAACATTAATAATTTCTATTTTTCACCGTTAAAATTTGCTTATAGTCGCTGAATACTTAATTAAGAGACAGGATTAAATTAAAAAGGAATAAATTCAAAAAGCGGGAAAAAATTTATATCATAAAGCGAAGAGTCCCTTCACCTTAACCCCTGGTTTGGATTACAATTACAAACTGCACCTAAAATTTGGTATTCCTAATCATTCATTTACTTTCCTAATACTCCTTGAGTTCTTTTATATATGATCTAATTATTGAGGTAATTTTAATCTTAAATATAAAATATATTTTTCATATTTATTAATTTTTTTTAAATTACTCTTGTTAATATTCTCTTAACCATAATCAAGTAGAAATGAGAGGAA
The DNA here is from genome assembly GCF_004799145.2 of Neltuma alba. Classification (NCBI taxonomy): domain Eukaryota; kingdom Viridiplantae; phylum Streptophyta; class Magnoliopsida; order Fabales; family Fabaceae; genus Neltuma; species Neltuma alba. Next base: position 161,598 of record NW_021635740.1, read on the forward strand.
AGATATAAAAAAATATGATCATAGTATTTTAGAAAAAATATATCATATTTCTTATAACTAACTAACTAACTTACTGAATTTTCCTAATCTAATCTATACAGGTCTTATATGAAGAGATGGAAGAGTACATCATAAAAATAAGAGGTTGAACATATAAACTTGTTTTAATTGTAAATATAATTATACTTCTTTTAGTCTTTATTACAAGTTTCAAATAACTAATTTATGAATGATGAAAAATTAGTTAAAATTAGTTAAAGTTAATAATAGGTTAAAAATACTTTTACTTCTAAATAGTATGCCCTTGTAATAAATGAAAAAAATAAAAAAAAATATATAGAAAAATGTGATAAGAAAGAATATTACAAAGAAAAGAGAATAAATGATCAAGAACAAAATTAAAAAAACACCATTAAATATCAAGATAAACTGAAATTAAAGTTTGTAAAATAGACCACATCCCTCTCTAAATTAAGCTGGTTATGTTAAGAAGATACCAAAACGAAATTCTAGTATCTTCGGCTCATCAAATGAACTAATCAAGCATGGAATCTTCCACAAATATTTAATTAATTACTCATGCAGTACCAAAAAGTTTCAACTTTCAAGTATTACTTTTTAATGGACGGCGTTTTCATCACGCAGGCTTGAGAATTTGATGGTTAAATAAACATTTTATTTCATGTGATTACAACTATAGCAGATAAAAGTTTGTTCCCAGCTGTGTTTAATTAGCTGGAGATCAATTAGTCGTGTTGCTATTTAAGCTGTCTTTCATTACTGCGCCCGTTTGTTTTTTTTATAAACAAGAACTACTATCTTCTTCTTATCTCTAAATATAAATAACATTTATAAGTTGTTTTAAATTTTTATAACAAATTTTTTTATTTTATCCCATTAATTACTTATTTTAACATTTAATATATTTATTATTTTATTTTTTAAACTGTCATCTATCTTAATCACACATTTTTTTATAATTCTCTTTATTGTAATAATTTTCTTATTTTCTTTCTCATATTCTCTCCCCCTATAAATAAAGGTATTTTGAAAAAAGAACTTTTAATTTTTAACTAATATTTTGATTTATGTAATGAAGTCCTATGTTACTTATAAGAAAGCAGGAGGAAGTACCTGTTAATCTTATCTTATCAGGCTTTATTCCAAATTCTTTAAAATTAACTTGTGAAATTCTTTAAAATGAAAAAGGAAGCCATGCAAAGAAGACAACGCGTCCCCCTTTGCAACACACAGTTATTAATCGAGCTTAATCAATCGCTTAGGCAGCTAGCAAACTTTATAGCACTGCTATAACAACCCATTCCTACATGAGGTCATATTTAATTTTAGTTAAAAACAAGTAGCAATGATAGTATCATTAAAAAAGAACAAAGAATAATTAGATAGTGTCCTTTTCACTTCACGCTGGACCCATAAACGTACGGAACTCTTGCTTCAAAGTTCATCACATGTTTTAAGTAGACATATAAACTTGTTTAGAATGTTTTATAAATAATTTATTAATCATGATTTATAAAACATGATAAAAATATATAAGGAGAATTTTTGTCTCAATTTATATAAAAAATATTTATAAGTACTTATAAAAATAAATCCAAACAGGCTAATATTATACGCTTTAATCATACTTATAGAGGCAGATAGAATTTTTAATTTTTATCATATTAATAAGTGAGGCTATTAAATTTTTTTATATAAATATTAATTATATCTTTCATTTATTATTATGAATACATTGTTATCATGAGTTACAGTGTATGTTAAATATGGTAAAGTTTATTTGTTGGTAAAAAAAAGGGTAAAGTTTATAAAGTTATTAAATTTTAAGATAGGGTCAATGAAATTTAAAATTTTTCTTGGTTTTAATGAAACATGACTTATACATAGAATTAGAGAAATATACTGCTCTCTCTTACCTTAAGTGTAGAAGTTGAATAACTAATTAAAATATATTAAAAATAGTTAAGTTAATTATTTGTAAGGCTAAAGTATATATTTGGTCATTTAACTTTATATAAGATTTTAATTTGGTCTCTTAATTTTAAAAAGCATACTTTTAGTCCTTTAACCCAAAAATTGTTAGTCTTAGATGATGATTTTTTGTAACAGTCATGGTTATTTTGAATATTAAACTTAATATATTAGTTTTTAGTAATGTTTTATCAACATTCAAAAGCTCAATATCATCATTTTTTGTTAACAATTTTAGAGTTAAAGAATTAAAAGTTTACTTTTTAAAGTTAAGGGACTAAGATGAAACCTTATATAAAATTAAAAGATTAAACGTATACTCTAACCTTATTTGTAATAAATAGGTATAATTTTCCTAAAATATTTCTTTAATCATTTGCATTGAGAGTTACTCTTATCGATGAAAAACTCTCTTCTATTTGTATAATTAATAAGATTATTTGATAAAAGATTTATAAATATGTGAGATAAAGGAAATTGAAATTTTAAATCTAGGATTAAAACAAATCTCACAACACGTACCGAAAAAATAACAAATCTCACAACAAACTCTTGCATTGAAGTAGCGTATATGTATAAACTATATATGATATGAACTGCCCTGTATGTAATAACAAAATAATTTCAGAAGCTAATAAATTAAATAAACACTGGATCTACATGTAGAATATTTTAATCATTAGGTGACAACTCATGTTTTCGCAAATTTGAAACTATCCCAACTCACCTAAATTTTCTTATGTTAAAAAAAAAATTAAGACTGTCCCAGGAGCTATCTGTAAGATTTGTTCAAAGAAATATCATAATATGACAATGACTTGATTATATATAACTCCCAAGATTTATAAGCCTCACAAAAATAAAAACAATCAATTCCAACTTGTGATATCAGTGATTACTCCAGATTTTTTTTCAACTCTCTGGTTAATATGCATGCACGTTTAGTGGATTTAATGGATTTAGTATTATTAATCATTAGCTATAATACTATCTGACACCCATTAATATGTTTTAAATTCTAAAAACTTGATGATTGAGTTATTTAATGCTGCCTCTGATTCTTCAAAAGGAAAATCCAAAAAAAAAAAAACAAATATTACTTGAATTTCAAAGCATCAAATCAACAATTCTTATGAAAATGTGTTATCATTTACTTTTTAAATACAGTCAATTGCTATTAAAGTATATTGGTCCAAAAAAAATACTATTAAAGTATAAGAAATAAAACTAATATGGAATTTTGAAATTCAAGTGATTTTTTTTGGGGGAGATTTTCCCTTCTTAACAAGGCTAGGTAACCAGTTTGTGAAAAATAAAAAAATTAGTTCGGTTATTATAAGTTGTTATTTATAAAAATGTGTGTTGGTACTCTAAAAGTGCCTTTTTTGATCATCTACTTTAGATATTATTTTTCTAATAAAATTTTTTCTTAATATATGCAATCAATAGTAAGGATTTAGGGAAAAAAATTTAAATTTAAGAAACAATCTAATTTGAAATCTTGTATTTAAAATTAAAACAGATTCTTTTATTAGCTCTTACATTTAAAATTGGAGTAGTTTTTAAATCTTATATAAATTCATTTTGACGTAAACCCATTATGTTATAAATTTTAATATTTGGAGAAGATACAGCTGCCTTATGTTTATTCTAATTTGTAGGAAATACAGAAAATTTTAAAATAAATCATTTATTTTTTTTTATGAATATCAAGAAGCTATATTTCCTCTTAATATAAAACAATTTAGATAATAACAACTTTAGGTTAAGTTGTATGAGGTAGTACTCTCTAATTCCATCTATATGGGTTTGTCTAATTTCAAATAATAAGAAGTTCATTACACTAAATACTTTTGTTTTTCTCTCATTCTCAATGTTTTATATCAAATCAGACCTATGGAGTTCGGTCTATTGGCAAATATTAATCTCTTGTAATGTAATAAACCAACCAAGATTTGAATTCTTGTTAGAAGAAGTAATCATGTTTGATACTTAACAGTATCTTAAAAAATTATTTAAATGTAAAATATTAAAACTTTTAAAATTACTCTTTCTTTCTTTTTTAAAATTTTATGCAAGCACCCGACATTTTGGGTGGGCCTGTTGAAGCCTACACTAATTTGGATTAAATGAGAATTCTTTTGATGAGATGTTGTGCGAATTCTACCATCTAGGTCACAGCATTTCTAAGTTCAAACCACAAAATTGAATCGTTAGTTAAGTTTGAAATTTGAATCAACAGCTTTTTTAACAAAAAATGAAGAACTAAAAGTTATATTTTAAAACTGTGAATAAGTTGAATTCATCAAACTATATATTAGAACAGTGATAAAAAAAAGTACCAAAAATTTTGGCTTGCTAAACCGTTCCAAACCAGACTCTGCTATAAACTGGTAACCTTTTTCTCTTACCAGTAAAACATTTATGAAAAATCTAATGCTACCTAAACTGGGCCAGGCCCATGTGAACCTGATACCTTGAATCAATCACGGTGGGTCTAGTATGGCCTTGAACTGGACATGTTGGACCTACTAATAATAATGTCTACCCGGAATTATGAAGCTCCGTTTTGAGTCCTGTCGACTCCTTCCTCAGCCGACGGCGACGCCGATCTGGGTAGAGAGCCACCTCCGTTACTAGTAAGCTTCCATTTTACAGTTCATTCAAATTTTACACTTCTTATAATAAAATCGCATCAAACCTGATTCCTTTTCTCCAGCATCTTCCGCTGTCAAGTTGGAATTTTTTTTTTCCCCAAAATCATTTGGTATGTTAGACCCACTGATGTCACTCCCTCCATTGTCGAGCTTTAGCAGCAATTTTTCTACATTACATCTTTTTCCCCTTTGAAATATCTATTCACCAGTCTTGTTATATCGTGCTTCTTTAATTATCCTTCAATGTGAATGTGATTAACAGTCATTACTCCGGCGAAGAATTCACTTCTGGCCTCAGGTCATGGTGCAGTGGCAGAGGCATATACTGCCAATACTTCGCCATATTGGGAAGAGAGTGAATCCTGCCAATGATGTTGTTGCAAACACTGTAATTTCTCGCACTGGGTCGTCACTTTCACATGGTTGGTTTCTGCTATCAGTTACATTTTGTCTGCTTTCTCTTTTATTGTATCAGTTTGCAACTTACTCTGTTGTTCCCATAATTTTGCAAGTTTTCAGATTTGTAATAACTGAAATTTGTGAGGTTTGATTATAGTAAAATTCTTTTTACGCAGGTCAGGTACAGACCGCATGGAGAATGCCCTTGGGCGGCATCTCAAGGCCGTTTTGGTATAATTTCCAATATCAGGTAAGTTAATATTTCAGAGCATCCGTTGTTTACCAATACCATAGACTCCGAACAGCTCTTCTGCCAAAGAAGAAAAAAAGAACGTAAAAGTAAATGCCCATCTGATTCGAAGTTAGGCGCATTTATAGTGATGCATGTGTTATAAGGAAGAGCCATATTGTTGTGAACTTTGCATAACTTTGATTTTTTTTTTTCTCTCTCCTTTTTTTGGGGTGGGGGTGGTCTGGGGCTAAATTTGAACGGAAACAAATTTTTTTTTGGGGCGCTGCTCCATTCGGTTGCCTCCTTCCTTGTTATATCCTCCCATTCTTAAGAAAGAGGAGTGGATAATTCATGTTGGGGAAGGAACCCCCCTCTCCCGTTCTAATGTAATTGCCGGGGTTGAAATAAACCATATCGGTGGTACCTGCTTATGATTTTTTATTTGTTTGATTGACAGCCTTTTGGGATCTTCTCAATCACTTCGGTTGGTTAGCCTTGCTGTAGTAACCAACTGAAACCACGTCAAAAGATTATTTTTTGTCACCTAAAAAAAAAAAGATCAGTTTTCATATAGTTTATTCTGCATACAGCAAGATTTTCCTAGGAAAGTATGTTCCGATTTATTTTCCAACTCATGAAAAGCCATATGCTGAGGTTATGTATGGAAGTGGTTGTAATCTTACATCTATGTACTTGAATTCTTAACAGGGAATCGCAAGTTCAACCAAGGTGCTAGCAAATTCCTCTGGGGAAACCCCTGTTTCATCTCCATTAACCCCAGTTTTGTCATTGAGTAGTGGTAAAACTGAAGACGAAAAGAAGAAAGCAGTTGTTAAGCGATCAAAAGTTCAAGCTGTGTTAAAGGGCATAAAGCAGGTGTAGATTACTTATTTCTTGTACTGTTTACTATTTGACTATTTGGAGTTTATTATAAAGTACTTAGTATTTAATGTTACGGAAATTATGCATTTTGTAAAGTCTTTCAATTTTCCTTATTTATAGTGCTAATTGTAATCACATTCTAGTAAATTAATGGATATAATCATTTTCACTAACAAGGTATTTCGTTTGCTATTATCTTCCATTCGGTCTCTGTTGACATGAATCTCTTTGGATATTAGTGTACCAAGCATTGACATCTTCATTCAAGATGACAATATATCTAACAACTGCAAAATCGTATCAAGTGGAACTCCATACTGGTTGTGAGGCAAATAGTTCTGAAATGGGACATTGTTTGAATTGAATGAGTTTTTGCAAAGAAGCCATATTTCTTTTCCTCTACCAAGATAAATATTTCGGTCAGCTCATAATTGAGGATCACAATAATTTGAAGAATTGAATAATGTCGTCTTCCTCATATTGACCTGGTTGGGGAGCATTTCATAACCTTTAGTTCAATTAAATTTCAAGTATCTGAAATGCGTTTCTAAATGTGATCATACTACCGTGAAAAGTCATTTCCTTTTCCTTGCATGCCTCAACAATGACTGTGACTACTACCTTGCTTTCAGAGTCCAAAGAAGGTCAACTTGGTCGCTGCCCTAGTGCGTGGTATGCGTGTTGAAGATGCATTGATGCAATTGCAGTTGACGGTGAAGAGGGCTTCCAAAACTGTATATCAGGTGGGTAGCATTTGGATTTTTTGTATCACCTCTGCAGACAAAAATTCAAATGGTTCTCAAGTCCTTGGATGCGAAAGAGAGTTTTTTTTTTTTCATCCTTCTCCATTTGTCTCTATTGTTTTTTTCCCCCCTTATTTTTCAATGGTTGACCTTGGGAATATCTATTTTAAAGTAACTTTCTAGGTTCCAACGTGTTTGGACTTCTCTATGACTAATGATGAAGAAATTGCATCTATATGTGTTGAGTCATTTTTGGATACAACCCATTTCTAATAGGCCTTCCCTTTCGTTGTTCTGTTCTGGTTTATTCTTACCTATATTTTGTACACAGCAGCGTCTGAAATTTTTATCTGAGGCCTGTTCAATTCCTATCAAAATTCTATTTCTATCTTTTAGACGAAAGGAAAAATGTACATGTCCGTGCACTAAAATGGTAGGCATTGCAGGTTATTCATTCAGCTCGAGCAAATGCAGCGCATAATCATGGGCTGGATCCAGATCGTCTCATTGTTGGTAATGATTTGAAATGGAATTGCCTCGTCACTCTGTTTTCATCCTGCTCACGCCGTGGCCTATACTACCTTTCTTGCAGCTGAAGCATTTGTTGGAAAGGGATTCTACAAAAAGAGAATTTCTTATCATTCCAAAGGAAGATGTGGTGTCAAAATGAGACCAGAGTGCAGACTAACAGTTTTGGTGAGAGAAATAACTGCTGAAGAGGAAGCAGAGATAGCTAGGCTAAGAGTTCACAACTTCCGGAAGCTCACAAAGAGGGAAAGACGGCTTGTGCCTCATCAACTCATTGAGACCACTCCCATTTGGGGTCGCAAAAACAAATCTAGCAGTCATAACTCGAGTTCTACAGCTACTGCCTGAGCCAGCTTTTATTCGAGCCTTCACGTTAAGATTGGCAATTTAGATGTTACATGTTAGATTGTGATATGTTCTGTTCATGTATGGCTTCATATCATAGAATCAGACACTAAGAAATAGGGAGAACACCAAAGAGTCATGCGACAGCTGGTCATGGTTCCAAGTTTCCTTGAGATAAGTTTATATGTGCGAAGTAACTGTTTTTTTTTTTGGCAAATAATATTGTATTGAATCAGTTTTCGTTGATAGCGTTCTGTGACGTCTTCCTAACGATGTATATGAACATGATTTTAAAAAAAAAATTACAAATTTGTAAACTATTTTGTTATCAAATTTATTATATGAAAAATAATATTTAATATTTAATTTACTTTTAAATTTAAAAATTCGGAAAACTGGGGACAAATTCTCATTTGATAAATTAATTGAGGAATGAGACTTCAAATGCGTTAAGCTTTGCATGGTAGTAAGATTGAGGGAGGAAAGGACAAAATTACCATTGCTAAAGGTGAGTTGCATGTTTGAGAAGAATATTTGCATATTTGGGAAGTTCACTCGCATATCAGGAAAAGCCATTTGTATATTAAGAATTTTCACAATGGGAAATGTGAGTTGCATATTAAGAAAAATTCATTGCATATTTGGGAAGATTATTTACATACTGGGAAGGTGAGTTGCATATGAAACAGATCACTTGTATATGTGAGATGATCACCTGCATATTGAAATTTGCACATTAGAAAAGGCAAGTTGCATATTTGGGAAGGCCATTTGTATAAAAAGTTACTTGCATATTGGGGAATGTTACTTGCATATCAGGATAAGGAAGATGAGTTACATATTTGGAAAGGTAATGTGCAAATTTTCAATATGCAAGTGACTTTTCTTGATATGCAAATTACATTAGAAATTTGGTCCATTCTCCTCTTAAACTGTGTTACTCAAGGACCTCAAGCCTTGGTCCTATTTCCTCACTAATTTGTCAAATGGAGATTTATCTCCAATTTTCTCTTTAAAATTTTTTAAACTCGTATTGAATTTCTATTGATGGTTTTTACCAAAAAAAGAGAAATTTCTCTTAATGGAGTATTAACGTTATTATAAATGTAGATTAACGTAATAATAACATAAATCAATCGTATAATCAATGAACAATGACAGCACCACTTGTCTTTGCAATATATTATTGTCAGGTTTTTTGGCATCCTCCTTAATCATACTGGAGATAAAATTTCTTAAAAAGACGCTAAATTCTGAAATATTATGAAAGGAATAAGAAACTGAATTCTAATTAATTTTTGTTGTTCAATTAACAAAATGCTCCTCGATGGCAAAAACAAAAACAAAAACAAAATGCTCCTCGGTTATTAAAACAAAAGCCCTCCACCATGGTCAGTGGCACTGATGATAGTGGCCGGAGTTCCCTCACCTACGACAACGGGGCCACCACCGGAAGGGATTAGGATGTTTAAATCTGGTAAAAATATAGACACCAGAAGAAATTAAAACGATGGCCATCGGAATATAATTATAATGAGAAGACATACGGGCCGATGAGACTCTTGCTTTCTGGTTGAGTTCCTGATAAGTATTCAAACATTCTTGGAAGTTCTGGTTGAGATTTAAGAGAGCATCACGACATTGCTTCTTCGGACATGGCTTGCCAGTAACTAAATCCTCTTTCTTCTCAGGTAATACAAGTCTTCCTCCTTCTCCCAATTGTACCTTCAGTCTAATAGATGCGTAGTCCTCTCTAATTTTCCATCTCATCAATCGCATCCATGTTTCTGTGAGAGGGTTAAAAAAATGCCAACTTAAATTGCCAAAGGAATCCTCACAGTGTTGCCGGAAATCTCTTGTGACTTCACTAATCCTATCATAAGACATTGTTCTCATTTTGATCTCATTTGTAAATGTTTGAGCAGCCAAAATATGCCCCATCTCAAGCCAAGTAAGTAATTTTGGATCGCTTCTTGAACGATATGGAGGATGCTCAATATAGGAATCAAAGCTATTACCAAATATGATAATATTACTCAATAGGTTTGGTTTCCAATTTGCCAGTAAGAGGTTATTGGCATGAAGAAAATAGTTGGATTTAGGACTTGCCTCGTTCCGTGTTGGTTAGAGGATAAAATAGAACATCCAAGAGATTTCAAAACTCGGATTTCAGTTGTTGAAAGAAGAGGATCAAATACTTCTATGTCTCCAATCCAATTGAAATCTCTTTTCATTAATATTGCAAGACTAAGCTGCAATTTAGAATAAACATACTCATCTGATTCAATATCACCAATACAATAAATTACCATTTTCATCTTTGACTCTAATCCCAAAACCTTTTGTATCTGTTCAGAAATAGGTGGACTTTGTATCTCGTCACGAAAATAATGGTAAAATTGAGATGTCTCGAGGTCATTTATAAACTTTTTCATTTTGCACATCAATGCTTCTTCTCTGTCAGGATCAATTTGTAGATCTGTTGGTGTCCATGATTCTACTTTTTCATTCACATATAGTTGGTAAAGTTCATCCAAGGTGACATTTGTTGTTGATGTTGCCATTTATCCTTGAGTTGTCCGAGTTTCTTCTGACCATAAGAACAAAATGCAAGTGATTTGAAAACATATGCTATATCATAAGAAACAAGCAATTACCTGCTACTTAATATTCATCATCAACAACTCAGTCCAGAATAATAGAAAAATACCTTGGTGAACTGGATATCAAATAAAAAGATGTTAATAAAATCTGCTAATTATCAGGGAAAATTATCATAAACTTGGTAATTGAGAATTTGAGATAGTTCTCCCTCTAGTTTTAAATGTAAAATCCAGATAAATAATTTGTAAAAATTAAAAACTTAGTTAAATTATTTAAATATAAAAAAAATTTGCATTGATTTTCTAAAGTATATCCTTTACGTCATTGGTATTGGACTATTGAACATTACTCCCTTAATGAAAAAACTTTTTTAAATATATGTAATTAATAGGGAGAGTTTAATAAAAAAAGATATAAATTTAGAAGATAACGTGGGTTGATATTTTATGTTTATAGACAAAACAAACCTATCTATTAACTCTTATATTATGAGACTGAAAGTTAAATAAGTTAGTCAATTGAATAATTCGTCCAACAATCATTTAGAATACATATGTGAGAAAACCAAAAAAAAAGAAAAAAGTGGAGGAGGAGAAAAAACATACCGGGTTGGATCCGTGTTCAAATACAAATATCAACTTGGAACTCACAAAGAAAGCAGGAGAGAAAACACAAGAGAGCCAAAAAAAAATTATAATGGTTGGGGTAGGAAGTAACTGAGGAGGAAGCCCTACTTATGGGAGGGTTAGAGTGACTATATTTTTCATATTTTAATTTTAGGAAACTTTTCCTTGGATGCCCCAAGATATTCTTTTCTTCATTCGAAATGAACAATCTCACAATAAATGTGATATCCAGCGATAAATTAAAATCAATTTAATTTATATATTTTTATTAGATTGAGATCTTAATTAAAAATCCCAGTCCATCAAGAGTAGATCTGACAAATTCCAACAATATACTCCTCTAGTTCTTTTGGTCCTAAATATAAGACATATTTTTATTATTTATCAATTTTTTCTAAATTATCCTTATGGATATTCTCTTAACCATAATCAAGTAGAAAAAGGAGGGAGGATATTAAGAAAGATGATTATGGTGTTTTAGGAAAAACATGTTATATTTCTTATAATTAACTAACATACCTAACTTTCTTAATCTAATCAAATTAGTTAAATAGGTCTTATATTAAGAGCCCGAGGAGTATATTTTTTAATTTTAAAAAGTATATTTTTAATGTTTTAACCCTAAAAGGCTAAAACTATTAGTCTTAAATGATAATTTTTTATAATAATTATTATTTTTTAAAAATTAAACTTAATATGTCAGCATTTGATAATATTTTATTAACATTTAAGATTTTAATATCATTATTTTTTTATTAATAATTTAGAGTTAAAATATTAAAAATGTACTTTTTAAAGTTAAAGAATCAAATTAAGCTCTTATATAAAGTTAAAGAACTAAGGGCCTATTTAGAATAACTTATAAATAAATTTCCTATCATGATATATGAAATATAATTTAAGTATATGAGAAGAGTTTTGTTTCGACTTATTATGCTTATAAATGTTTTTTATTTTTAACCCTATATCAAAAGGGGCCCTAAAAAGTATATTTTTACCAAAAAGAATCTATGAAGAAAAAGGTCAGGTCACAACGTAAAAAGCCTAGATATACACTAGAAAATAGAAGGCATAGAAATGTTAAAAAAACATAAGATAGTTTTTATGATGCCGAAGATAATCAAAACAAATTGAATAATGCTCGTTAGATATCACAAATTTATCATTTAAGGTCAAAACTATTATATTTAAACAAGATCAAAATCCGATTTCATCATGTACAAATTTTAAATAGTTGTAATTAATATCAAATAATTGAAATTGAAATTTATTTAATACCCAAATGACTCTGTTATGATTTCATAGTATTTATTTAAAATTTTTAACAATTATTAGAAGATTTCTTATTATTTAATTTCATTTAAATTATGAATTTAAATATGTAATCAAAATTCCGATACATCAATTAATTAATAATGTTTTCCAAAATAAAAAGCCACTAATTAAACCAAAGTTAGAGGGGAAAACATATATTAAGGGGGTGTATTTGAATGGAAACCAAATCATGTTTTAAAATACTTTACGATTACAAGGTAAATATGTGGACGAGTTTGTTCGTTTTGCAAAAAAATACTTTTAAAAAGCATTTTTGAGTGTTCCAAACACTCCCTACGTATATGTTAATGTAGGTTTGTTTCTGTTTGAAAAATGGGAGGTCTCTAATTTGTTATTTGTCCGAGAATCATTCATATATGTCAAAAATTGTATAAGAGCAGGAGGGCAAAAACGTACTAGGTTGAATCAGGTCAACCTTCATATGCGTAGATGCACCTACAAGGAACATAGAGAAGGGGACAAAACCAGAAAACTCAATGGTTGGACTGAGAAAGAACGGAGGGAGGCATCCATATTTTTTTGGTTGAGATTGCCAATATATTAGAAAGATACGATCTTCTATATTTTTAAAAAAAAAATTCCCTTGACATATTTCAAATATCAAGGAATATCCTTAACCGGAAAATAATATCGCAATCAATGCGATATATCCAGCAATAAATCAAATAATAATTTAATTTATATATTTTAATTAGGTAGAGACCATCTTAATTAAAATGGCCTGGCCTTTCAAGTAATGCCCAACAATACACACACACACATCTCGCTCACAAGCCACAAAAAACACAAGCTGCTATCGGAGTTGAACTCGTAAAAGGTAGTTAATTTGTCACCGGATATTGGAAAAAAACATGAAGAACAAATCGAAGATATTATAGATACAATTTACACCAATAATTTTTAGAGAAAAAAAACTCCGAATGAACAATTATATATTAAAGTGGCTTTTGTTTTTAATTACATGGAGGGCAACCACTCTGATGTTTCAAATAACTTGCATACATTAAATAAAAACTTTCTTGCTGTTAGTTTCATTAAACTTAAACTGTCTATATCTTATTTGAATAATTTAAATTTAAATTTTTAATTAATTATTTTTAAATAAAAATTATTTTTTAAAAAATAATTTGAAATATTATCTTTATTTTAAATTATATATCAATTATTAAAAAAAAAAGAAATCAAATTTAAATAATTCAAATTAGATCTAGACGGTGCTTATCTTTTTGATGAGCACCTAACTCATTCCGTTGGAGCTTCAGATGACATCTCCCACCATTTTAACTTTCCAAACATATCAAGGATGTTCTTTACTTTATTAGTTGAAGAAACTAATGCATAAAAGTCGCCTCCCTCACAAACGAATGAATAATTAAAATTCACATGCCATGCCGCTGATAAAAAATCTCACAAGGTATAATAATATTTACAGCAAATACAAGTTAAATTTCAAGTAGTACAAGTTGTCTTCCCTCTGCCAATTTACATTCTGACTCAGACGCATTGTGTTTTTCATCTCTCATCAATCGCATCCTTAATATTATAAGACAACAAGAAAATGCCAAGTTAAATTGGAAAAGAAAGTCCTATAGAGACCTGTAACTTCATCATTTTGCGAAGGTCATCGGAAATTGTTCTCATTTTGAACTCATTTGTAAACGTTTGGGCAACCAAAATATGACCCATCAATCTCCAAGTACAACCTAATTTTCTTTTCATATCATTTGCAGAGAAATGCCTTGAAAAGACTACATTATCCTTGATATATGAATTAAAGTTGTTACCATAAGTCTGGTTTCTGATTTGCTTTTAAGAGAGGTTGTTGTATAAGCTTACATCACAGCATGGCATGAGGAAAATAGTTGGTTTTAGGACTTGCCTTCTTCCATGTTCATTGATGGATAAGACAGAATAACCAAAATATTCTAAAACTTGGATTTTAGTTGTCGAAAGAATATGATCAAATACTTCTACTACCTCCTTTATCCAAGTGAATTTTTTTTATTAATATTGTAAGACTAGGTTGCAACTTAGGACAGTCATTTTTATCTAATTAACACTGCCAATACCATAAATTACTATTTGCATCTTTGACTCTAATCCAAAACCTTTCGTATGCATTTAAAAATTGGTGAATTTTGTGCCTCATTCCAAAAATCATGATAATTTGAACTCATTTATAACTTTTCCCATTTTCTCATCAATACTTTTTGGGTGAATTATCATAAGGTCCCAAAAAAAGTCTCAATGACAAGTGAACAACATAAACTAACAGTGATCTCTTACATTAGAACTTATAATTGCATACTTCTCCGTTGTTAATAGACTTTAGATTAATAAAGTCCCTTTCGTAGAATCTAATTGCAGTTTCCCCATACTTTTTTTTATATCGGAATCATTCTGTACATCTGTGGAATTCCCTGGTTATTCTATTCTTTCGTTTACTGAAATCTGATTATAGACTGTTTTTGTTTTTTGTTTTTTTTTTTTCGACCAGCATTATAGACCGTTTTTGTTGATGTTGCCATTTACGCTTGACTTGTTGGGTTGTTTCTGACCAGAAGAACAAACCGCAAGTGATGAAATACATGTTATATGTCATAAGAAACAAATAACTGCATATTAATTACTTATATTAATATTTTTCAACATCGATTAGTCATATTATCAGAATAAATTACCAAAATTTGATAATCAACATATAATAATTGAGGAGACAGTGTCAACTTCTCTAAACTAGATATTCAAAAATATAATAATTTGTATATATAACTAAAATCTTCAAAAATATTTTAATAAAACATTTTAAATTTCAAACATAAATAGCCTTAAAATAAATATTTTATTTTATGTTTGTAAGTATTTATTTTAAGATCTTAAGATATTTTAATCACAAAAAATATTTAATATTATGTTCTTATAATTTACATTAGTTTTATTTTATTTAAGCAAACCTTAGATTCCAACCCAAAAACGTTATTTGTAGCAACTTAATATAAAATATTTCTTGTAATTAAGATATTTCAAAATCTTAAAATAGATATTTACAACTTGAAAATGCAAAATATTTATTTAAAGGTTACTTATATCGTAATTTAAAATGTTTGATTAAAAGATTTTTAAAGGTTTTAGTTAGATATACAAATTTTTAAATTAAAAATTATTTATGTGCTTTTTAGTCCCAAAAAATAATCATAAAAGAAGAGATGAATCATTTGGGAGGGTAAAACAATCAATTTTTTGCTTTAATTAAAGAGGGATATTTTGGTTATTAACAATATTAAAAAATTCTTAATGGAAAGTTTAATCACGTTGAAAACACGGTAATACCAAACTGTTCTAAATGAGAATGTTAAATATAAATGATATGAGATAATATATGTTTAAGATATTGAAAAAAAAAAGAAAAAAATCAAATTTAAATCATTCAAATAAGATCTAGACGGTGCTTATCCTTTTGATGAGCACCTAACTCATTCTGTTGGAGCTTCAGATGACATCTCCCACCATTTTAACTTTCCAAACATATCAAGGATGTTCTTTACTTTATTAGTTGAAGAAACTAATGCATAAAGTTGCCTCCCTCACAAACGAATGAATAATTAAAATTCACATGCCATGCCGCTGATAAAAAATCTCACAAGGTATAATAATATTTACAGCAAATACAAGTTAAATTTCAAGTACTACAAGTCGTCTTCTCTCTGCCAATTTTACATTCTGACTCAACGCATTGTGTTTTTTCATCTCTCATCAATCGCATCCTTAATATTATAAGACAACAACAAAAAAATCCCAAGTTAAATTGGAAAAGAAAGTCCTATAGAGACTTGTAACTTCATCATTTTGCGAAGGTCATCGGAAATTGTTTCTCATTTTGACCTCATTTGTAAACGTTTGGGCAACCAAAATATGACCCATCAATCTCCAAGTACAACCTAATTTTCTTTTCATATCATTTGCAGAGAAATGCCTTGAAAAGACTACATTATCCTTGATATATGAATTAAAGTTGTTACCATAAGTCTGGTTTCTGATTTGCTTTTAAGAGAGGTTGTTGTATAAGCTTACATCACAGCATGGCATGAGGAAAATAGTTGGTTTTAGGACTTGCCTTCTTCCATGTTCATTGATGGATAAGACAGAATAACCAAAATATTCTAAAACTTGGATTTTAGTTGTCGAAAGAATATGATCAAATACTTCCACCTCCTTGATCCCAGTGAATTTTTTTTATTAATATTGTAAGACTAAGTTGCAACTTAGGACAGTCATTTTATCTAATTAATACTGCCAATACCATAAATTACTATTTGCATCTTTGACTCTAATCCCAAAACCTTTCGTATGCATTTAAATTGGTGAACTTTGTGTCTCGTTCCAAAAATCATGATAATTTGAACTCATTTATGACTTTTCCCATTTTGCTCATCAATACTTTTTGGGTGAATTATCATAAGGTCCCAAAAAAAATACTCCCTCCGTTCCTTATTATAAGAGACGAATAACCGAATTACGTTGATCAAAAAAGCAGTTAAAATTAGTTAAGAACAATCAATGTGTAAAAAGTATAATTTCTTTTCTAAAAATACCCTCATTAATAAGGAGAGAGAACATGAGAGAGAACAATAGTAAATTATTAAAAGAAAGAGAAGTGGGAAGGAGAGAGAGTGTGAGTTGGAGACAATAAATATGGGTAAATAGGAAATCAACACAAAAAAGTAGAGACAACTTTCAAGTGTCTCTTATATATAGGAACATGCCATAAGCATCAAATGTCTCTTATAATAAGGAACGGAGGGAGTATTTAATTACAAAAAGTCTTAACTATAAGTGAGCAACATAAACTAATAGTGATTTCCTACACTAGAATTTGTAATTGATTACTTCTCAATTGTTATAGACTTTAGAGTAATAAAGTCCCTTTCTTAGAATCTAATTGCAATTCCCCTATGCTTTTTTTCTATCGGAATCATCCTGTACATCTGTGAGATTCCCTGGTTATTCTATTCTTTCATTTGCAGGAATCTGATTATAGACCGTTTTTGTTATGTTGTCATTTATGCTTGACTTGTTTGAGTTGTTTCTGACCAGAAGAACAACTGCAAGTGATGACATATGCTGTGTATCATAAGAAACAAGTAACTGCATGTTAATTACTTATATTAATATTTTTCAACATCGATTAGTCATATTATCAGAATAAATTACCAAAATTTGATAATCAACATATAATAATTGAGGAGACAGTGTCAACTTATCTAAACTAGATATTCAAAAATATAATAATTTGTATATATAACTAAAATCTTCAAAAATATTTTAATAAAACATTTTAAATTTCAACATAAATAGCCTTAAAATAAATATTTTCATTTTATGTTTGTAAGTATTTATTTTAAGATCTTAAGATATTTTAATCACAAAAAATATTTAATATTATGTTCTTATAATTTACATTAGTTTTATTTATTTAAGCAAACCTTAGATTCCAACCCAAAAACGTTATTTGTAGCAAAACTTAATATAAAATATTTCTTGTAATTAAGATATTTCAAAATCTTAAAATAGATATTTACAACTTGAAAATGCAAAATATTTATTTAAAGGTTACTTATATCGTAATTTAAAATGTTTGATTAAAAGATTTTTAAAGGTTTTAGTTAGATATACAAATTTTTAAAATTATAAAATTATTTATGTGCTTTTTAGTTCCAAAAAAAATCATAAAAGAAGAGATGAACCATTTGGGAAGAGTAAAACAATCAATTTTTGTTTTAATTAAAGAGGGATATTTTGGTTGTTTAACGATATTCAGAATTCTTAATGGAAATTTAATATCACGTTGAAAACACAATAATACCAAACTGTTCTAGATGAGAATGTTAAATATAAAACGATATGAGATAATAAATGTTCAA